>NC_085005.1:10155836-10233336 GCF_963854185.1 Sardina pilchardus | reverse complement strand
ACCACCCCCCACTATCAGGTTCCCAGAGGCGTGTGTAGACAAAGTTATTAGTTATTCTCTCCTCCCCACATGCCGAGAGACACAGTAAAGATCAATAGGAGTCATAGCACAATTGGGAACATGGAGTTTAGTGTTTCATCTGCACAATGGCCAAACATTTATTCAGTTCATTTAGCTGACGTTTGGCCAAAGCGACTTACAGTACAAAGTGGGATAACTCTAAAGGAGCAGTACAGTGCTCTTAGTATAACAATGAATGCGACCTTTGCTGACCACACAAAACCAGAGGGTGACCGCGCAGAGATAAATTAGGCCAAAGGAGGTGGTCATGGGAGGTAGAGAAGAAGTGTGTGCTTTGTGCAAGTTAACTTTGTCCAGTTTGTTCGAGGGATCAGGAGGAGAGGAAGAACTCTTGAAAGAGCTAGCACATACACACACTCTCATAAATACACTCACACACACACTCTCACTTGCCTCTCCACAGGGTTCCAGCTTTATCCGCTGTGTCAAGCCCAACCTGAAGATGGTGAGCCACCAGTTCGAAGGTGCCCAGATCCTGTCCCAGCTGCAGTGCTCAGGTGGGTAACGGCTGTCGTCTTAACCTCCGTAGTCCCCTCTCCTCTCCTCTACACCCAGAGTGCCGGACCCCACTGGCCCGGTTGGATGAGTGCAGTGCGGTGTGGTGGCGTGTGCCCCAGGCGCTGGTGGTGTCCCCCCCCCACTACTTTATCTAGGTCCCTCCTTTGTCTTCTATTCCCACTCTCACTTTTGCACTCTCGTTCGCTCACTCACGCACGCGTCACGCAGACAGCCGCTCTCATTCTACTTTCTCCACCTTTTTTGTCTTCTGTGCTTCTTTTAGTTTCTCTTTTGTCACCTTCTAGCTATGCCTGTCCTCCCTCTATCTCTCTTCCTCTCTTACCTCTCACTATTTCCCTCCCTCCCTCTCTTTCTCTCCCTCTTTTCCCTCTCTCTCTTTCTCTCCGTCCCCTTCTCTCTCCCTCTCTTCCCTCTATCTCTTTCTCTCCCTCTCTCCTTCTCTCTCTCCCTCCCTCTCTCTCTCCCTCTCTCTCCCTCTCTTCCCTCTCTCTCTTTCTCTCCCTCTCTTCCCTCTCCTTCTCTCTCTCCCTCCTTCTCTCTTTCCTCTCTCCCTCCCTCTCTTTCTCTCTGTCACTGTGTCAGGCCACCCAGCCTCTCCTCTCCTCTCCTCTCCTGTTCCCTGTAGAGTCAGCAGGCCCTCTCTCTGCCCTTCCTCCTCGGCCCTAACTGGAGCAGACAGGGAGTGGGCCGCCAGGGATGCTCAGGAGGGGCGGAGTGCTAAATCACACCGTGTCGTCCCCACTTCCTCCCCCACGGGCCCATAAAAGGAGCCGACGACTCATCCCTCATTCTTACGTGTGATTTGCATATTACATTTGACACGCAGCGCCTCCGTAACCTTGGCTACAGTTAACACCTTCCCTCTGTAACCTTGGGGGCAGGTAAAATAGGCTGTCTATAAACGTGGGTACAGTTTTGCCAGTGTGGCATTTTCTTCCCTCTGAGATTATTTTACTTTTCAGAGAGTTGAAGTACGAGTCTAATCTTTCAATTCCAAGCCAAACGTTTCCATTCATCTGTCATATAGTTGTTGCTGTTTATAGGCTAGTTGTGCAGGTACTATTGTTCATTACTGTTCTTTAGTTGTTGGCTGAATGAGAGTTTAGAAGTCCCCAAGTGATTATTTGGTGCTTTTGGCAATTTCAAAGCACCATTTCCAATAGCGGTAATCCCAAGCAAACACGGCTGACTGTGCAGAAGGGATTTCATTAAAGTATCAAGCAGAAGTATCATCAGCAAGCATGCAGGCAGAAACCAATTTTCCCCTCTCCTTTTGGCAAGCTAAAGTCAAGACCCAGAAGGAAAAAAATCACTTTTTCTCTTCTGCGTCACCCAAGCATCCATTTCACCTAAAGAGCCCAGACTCAGGAAGTCCTCTCCAAACTGATACTGGCCTCCTGGTGCGCCTCTCAACATCTCTCCTCGACTCCCGATGCTCGGTCCTCCACCCTCGTTCCCGCTGATCTATAACTAACACCGGATAGCCTATCCCGTTGTTGCCGCCCCACCATTCTTTATGTAGATCAGTGAGGACGAGGACCGAGGAAGGAAGGAAGGGAGGACGAGAGGCACCCCTGGTGTGTGTCCTATCCTGACTATTCCGTTCCGTCTGACCTCCGCAGGGATGGTGTCCGTGCTGGACCTGATGCAGGGCGGCTTCCCCTCCCGCGCCCCCTTCCACGAGCTCTACAACATGTACAAGCAGTACATGCCCGCCAAGCTGACACGCCTCGACCCGCGACTCTTCTGCAAGGTCAGTATCTAAGGCGTGGCCTACTTCCCCTCAAGGAAACCACATAAGGACACTTCTGACATCATTAGACATCCTAGTCCTAGGGAGGAAACGAAGGGATCGTGAGTGGAAAGGAGGAAGGAGAAGGGAAGGAGGAAGAGTAATGTATGTATTTAGGCGCAAAGCCATTTGGCCTTTAACGGCGTGTGCATTTCCATTCTCACTCGCAGGAAGGATGACAGAAAAGAAAAAAAAACAGACACTTTTATCCCCAGTTTTGCAAGTGCAATTCTGTGAGCAGCCTCCCTCTCTCTCTCTCTCTCTCTCTCTCTCTCTCTCTCTCTCTCTCTCTCTCTCTCTCTCTCTCTCTCTCTCTCTCTCTCTCTCTCTCTCTCTCTCTCTCTCTCTCTCTCTCTTGTGCCCGTGATTCAGTCCATTGATCTTTGCGTTGGTGGCCTCCTGCCAGCCGGGCTGGCTGCTGTCGAGCCCACAGCTCTTTGGGTCCATTATTCACATTCTTTCAACTGATCGCTCTTTTATGTGCGGTGAGAAATATGTACAAGAATGGTAAACTGAACTAAAGCATCCATCCATCCATAAATTGTGCTCTCTTTCTCTCTCCCTCTCTCTTGTGCTCTCTCTCTATCTATCCATCTCTATCTATCTCTCTCTCTCAGGCTCTGTTCAAAGCCCTCGGTCTTAACGAGAAGGACTACAAGTTTGGGCTGACCAAAGTTTTCTTCCGACCTGGAAAGGTGAGTAAACCCCCAAATCCCCCCCGAAAACCCTCCTCGCCCCCTGCTGGGTTTTTTCTTTCTTTTCCATCTGTCACCCCACCGACACCCCTCTTTCAAATGGCAGACCTCATATTTATCAAAAGCCGGCATCGGCGCTTCCCGAGCTCCTGGCCTTCTCCGTGGAGTGGCACTGAAGCTGGAACGCCGAGGTCACTGCAAACAGATGGCCGTTTGATTCGAAGCTAAATGAATCATTTATCTGTGTTAAAAACCTGTGCAGAGGAGGCCGGGAGATGGATGAGCGCCTGTGCCATATTCAGGGGCTGGGAGGAGACGATGCTCTGGAGAGAGGGGGGGTGGGGGGGTGTCTCGGAGGGCATTCGGTCCACCAGCTCTGATGAAGGGATACAGAGGAGATGAGATGAGAGGAGGGGAGAGGATGGGGGTGCACATTGTTTTGTTTTGTTTCTTGTATTTTTTTTGTCTTTTTTTGTCTCTGGTGGAAAATGAGTTTAATCTTTCCTCGCCGAGGTGCCATTCCGAGCCAGCTTGAGACATATTTATCTGATGTCGGCTCAATCACACACTCACTGCTGTGTGTGTCTGTGTGTCTGTGTGTCTGTGTGTCTGTGTCTCTGTGTGCGTATGTGTGGCTGTGTGCGTGTGTGAGAAATAGAGTGTGAGAGAGCACGTCTGTGTGTGTGCGTGCGTGTGAGAAAGAGAATGACGTGAGCGAGTACTTTCTGTCCTTCTCTCATGTGCCGACTCGGTCTGGTGCCAGCCCTGGTTATAATTTGGGATGTGCTAATGAGAAATGTTGAAATATGTTATTCCCTGCCCAGTTTACATTGGCTCCTCCACCTCTCCTTGTAATTGTATTCAGTGTCTCTCCATTTCAACCTCCTGTTCTGTCTTTCCACTCCTTTTTTTCTGTCCTCATGCCTTCTATCTATCTTTGTTTCTCCGTTTCCACCTCCTGTTCTGTCTTTCTTTCATCTCACTTTTCTATTACTGTGTTTTACTCTTACTTTGTCTTGCCCTCCCAATATTCCTCCTCATTTCTTTTTCTGTGCTCACTTCTCTTTTCTTTCTTCCCATCTATCTTTATCTCTCTCTCTCTCTTTCTTTCTCTCTTCCTCTCTCTCTCTATCCATTCATCAAGTCGTCCCCTCCTGGGACTTTTACCACAAGGACGTTACTTGAGTGCAAGTCATCAATTAACACAGACTCAGGGAGATGTGCAATCTGTGTGACGTGCGGCGAGCGGCTGATTTATTTCGCCAGTGTCCATTATCAGCTCGGTCTTTTTGATTTATTCCTTCTCTCCCCCCCTTTTCACCCCCCCCCCCCCCACCCCACCTTTTTCCCCAGTTTGCGGAGTTCGATCAGATCATGAAGTCCGACCCGGACCACCTGGCGGAGCTGGTGAAGCAGGTCAACAAGTGGCTCATCTGCAGCCGCTGGAAGAAGGTCCAGTGGTGCTCGCTGTCCGTCATCAAACGTGCGTATGCTCTCCGCCGTGGACGCCACTGCACCCCTAGCAGGGGCTACCGGAGCCCTGGCGCCCTCGTGCCCGATTGATTTGCAAGCCTAATCAAACACTCAAAGCCATCATAAGCAGGTGCTCCTGAAGAGCCTGATTAGCCCGCTATTCGATTAGGGCAATAAGCGAAACCGCTGGAGGCTGCTTAGTCAGGAACACGGCTTAACGTTATTCCAAAGCAGGGTTAATGAATTATGTAAATACTCTAGCTGTAGGGAATGAAACAGCAGATGGTCAATGCCGCCATTAGTCCCCAATGAAGTTTTATACTCATAACAGTCATGACTGCATAGTATGTCAAAAAAAATCTTGATGTGTGTGATCCTAACTTCCTAAATCCCCAGTGTTTTAAGCTAGCAAGTGTTGTAGCTATTACTCCCAAGCTTCATAGGAGTCTATGTATTCTTCTTCCCCTCTCCGTGTTCAGTCAAGTGGGCAAGGTTAACCTGCTCTGTTCAGGCCATGCCTCCAGGCTGCCAATATCACCCACGACTGCTGGGGATTTGCGCTAATTAACCAACTCAGTTGACACGAAACACTGACGTGGATCTTCACCTCTTGATCTGAACGGCCCGTCCTCAACTCTGTCGGATGATGTGTGCGGTCTTATTTTCAGAGCTTTTTATTTGGCTCAAGGCTCTTGAGGGGGAGGGGGGGAATGTAGTCACACTAGCCTTGGGGGGTTTGTAGTCACACTAGTTTAATTAAAAAGATACATTTGTTTACATGTATTTAATTTGGTTCATTTTTAAATGACATTTTCCTTCCTTTTTCATTTGGAACGAAATTAGCAAACTGATCTTCACTGAACTGTTCCTCCCAGTCGAGTTTTAATTGTGGCGTCTGAATTCGGCCATGCCTCCATGCCGAGGGAAAGAGAGAAACTATACTGCAGGACTACAGCCATGGGGAAATCTCTGAGAAAACCTTGAGGAATCTCTGTTGTCATATGGACTAAAGAGCTTTTCAGTCTGTCCTCGGAGATTAGCACATTACTTCAACACAAGCACACATCACTCTGATGCCACTCTTTTAAAAGTTTGTGTGAAGGCTTAGTAGTTTCATATTTCATTCTGTTCAGACTTTTTTTTAAAAAAACAAACTCTATGATTGATGAGCTTAATCCACCCCCCCCCCCCCCCCTTCAATCCATCTTGAGTTTGTTTTCTCACTGTGTTTTTCCATCTTTCTTCATGTTTACAGTCAAGTACAAGATTCTCTACCGCGCCAGTGCTTGCATCATGATGCAGAAGACGGTGCGCATGTGGCTCTGTAAGAAGAAGCACAAGCCCAGGTGGGTCTACTCTCCTCTCCTCTCCCCTCCCCTCCTCTCCTCTCCTCTCCTGTCTTCTTTTCTCCCTCTTTACTTCTCTTCCTCTCTCCCTTTCTTTCTTCTTCCTCCCATTCCTACTCACCTCCTCTACCCCCTTTTTCCCTCTCTCTTCATCTCTTCTCCCCTGAGTGCTGTCATTTTTCCTGGCCCGCTCTCCTCTCTCCTCGCTCCTCTCCTCTCCTCTCCTCCTCTCCTCTCTCCTCCTCCCCTCTCCTCCTACCTACTGTCCTCCTCCCCCCTTTCCCCTCTCTCTTCATCTCTTCTCCCCTGACTGCTGTCATTTTTCCTAGCCCACTCTCCTCTCCTCCTCTCTCCTCTCCTTCTCCTCCTGCCTAATGTCCTCCTCTCTCATATCCTCCCTCTCTTCCTCATTAGACGGTGCTTTCACGGCTCAGTGCCCCCCCCTGCGCTGCGCTGCTCTGTTCTGCGTGGCTCTGCGGCGCTCGCTCCTCTCTCTTCATTACTGCAGGGGAGGCGTGCCGGGGCGGCCCGGTCGCAGCTTCGGCGTTATTACCCTCTCAGCCGCTCTCCTCAGGGCTCCAGCTGACGGACAGCTCAAGAACAGGCCAGGGCTGCAAGCGGACTGGGGGAGGGGGTAGGGGGGGGGGATTTCTGTCAGTGCTGGCAACCAGGCGTGCTGGATGGGTTAGGTGTATCAGGAGGGTTGGTGTCTGGGCTTGGAAGCCCATGTGGGGGTTGTGGACTGGGCTGGATGTGGGGAGAGCAGCTCCTGCTGCAGCATTTAGCAGCTGCACTGGACTTGACTGCAACTTCAGCGAGACCTTTCCTACTGTGGAGAAGGGAAAGTTTGGCCATTACTGTAGCCCGTGCACCCAGGCTTTTGTTGAAACTGAATATGTGACTAACATATATGTGTGTGTGTGTGTGTGTGTGTGTGTGTGTGTGTAGGATCGATGGGCTGGTTAAGGTGCGTAATCTGAAGACGAGGATGGACAAGTTTAACGAGGTGGTGGCCGGTCTGAAGGAGGGACAGCAGGAGATGCTCAAACAGATCAAGGACCTGGACGCCTCCATCGACGCCCTCATGATCAAGATCAAGGTGTGTGTTGGCAGGAGTGTGTGCCTGTGCGCAAGCATGCGTGTGTGCATACTGGCTCTCTATCTCTGGGTGCCTCTCAGCATTTCTCCTCGATCCTCGAGGCTCGATCCTCGAGGGGCGTTCCCACTGATCTATAACTAACACTGGATAGACTATCTCATTGTTGCCGCCCCATCATTCTTTATCTAGATCAGTGAGGACGAGGATCGAGGAAGGAAGGGAGGGTGTATAAAAGACCAAATGAGAGGCACCCTCTGTCTCTCATTCACACCCACACACACACACACACACACACACAACAACTTTGTAGTTTTTACTTCATGGCTCCCAGATGGAGTGGTAATAATTATGAGAGGTCTTTGCCTTAAGTGAAGTTCAGGGATGAGGGGCCTAACTAACTGAAGAGATATTCACCGTCAGTGGATGCTCGCTTGTGAGCTCTCTCTCTCTCTCTCTCTCTTTCTTTCTTTGTTTTTATTTATTTATTTCTCTCTCTATTTATTTCTCTCTCTCGCTCTGTCTCTGTCTCTCTGTCTCTGCTGTCACTCCATCGCTCTCATCTTGCTGCTGGCGGTAGCCGTAGCCTCATCAGAGGCCTGTTGCCTCGCTCCTCTCCCTAGCGGAGTCCGGGAGATGAAATCTTGTTTGTTTATAACGTCCCCTGCCTGCTCTTACATACACAAACATGCCCTGTATCCTTCATCTGCCGTGCTCCACGCCTTCCTTTTGTCTCTCGTACTGGGACCGGATGACTCACAGTTTTACGGTCTACCCACAACACACACTCAGTGCTCTCTCTCTCTCTCTCTCTCTCTCTCTCTCTCTCTTGAGGATGAGTGAGTTTGCCAAGAAGCATACTGCTGGTCTATCACACCTCAGCCTGGGCGTTTAGCGATAGCATCTGTGTTCTGAATGACATTCCGGGGATTAAGTCTAGAACTTGATGAAAGACTGCATATGCAGAGCCACAGGAAATATGCAATTTGTGGCAGGCTCGTCTAAAGTGCATTTTGAACATTTTAAGAGTAGACAATACCGTAAGGTGCTTGATTAATGGCTCTGGTGGTGTTTTGGGATTGCAGTTTTGTCAGTGAAATGTGGATTAGATGACAAAGTCACACACAAAGATGACAAAGTCACACACAAAGCACTTCCAACAAACTATGTATTTTTTTCAATATTCACAAGGGCCAAGGAGCTGTTTCAGCATACGACTATGGCAATACATGTAGTACGTTTTACGGACATGCTGATTGATTTTGTGCAATTAACTTTCCATTTAATGAAATGTTTTGCGGTGTAGCTATGCACACATAACTAGAATGGTGCTTTTAGAGCATCCATAGCATGTAAGGTTGTGCGTTCATATGTTGTTTAATTTCTCTGTATATAGTGTAAACACACAGAATGGTTTCCCTGGTGACAGCAGATGCCAGTGCATAGTAATCAACACCTGTTACCCATTGATGATGCCATGTTTATAGCACTTCATGGTGAAATCAGGTTACTGCCAATGAGACTCCTCACACCTTATGGAGAGAAAGAGAGATGGGGAATACAAGGAGATCAAGCAGTTGGAGAAAAACTAACAAGGATTAACACACACACACACACACACACACACACACACACACACAAACGCACACAGACACACTCACTCACACCAAGGGCAAGTTATTACATTTACCCCGGTCTAGGGTTTGAATGTGTAATAAAGGTGGTTACAGTCACCACAATCTCGTTTTAAACAGAACATTATTGCCCTTATTGTCCATTGATGAAGGTCTGACTGACCGAAACGTCAGTTCATTATCAGATAAGATGCCCCATGGAGCAAGCAGTGTTGCACTTGTCTCTTTCTCCTCCTACGCTCAGACTTGCCTTCTTTTTTGAAGCTGCGAGCATCTGTTCTACATAAAAATCCTACGCAGTAGACCATGCTTTCAGAAAAGTCCTCAGCTTTACTTAAAAATACGACGCTGTCATCTTTGTTTTTTCTGGAGCTCAGAGCGTCTTTCTGAAGTTGAAAAAGCTTCAACTTCTCTGAAAGAAAAAACCCCGTTCTACATCAAGTGCTTTAAGAACTGATCAGTTACAAGCTGAGTAATTAGATGATGGAGACTAGTAGTGAAGAAACCTTGAGCACAATGACCTATATGACTTGAGATTTAAACCGTATCGCCATATTCATTTAAGGATAAAATATGGACATTTTATGGTCTGCATGTGTCTTTTATTGCAGTCTCTTGCCTCAACTGCTTTTTCAATTCAAAAATGTACCCTGGCCTGACTTTTTTTGTCAAAACAAAGAAAAAAGCCTTAAGTTGTTTTTTTTGGTGAAATAGCTGCACCTGTAGTACAATCTATCAAAATGTGCAGGCTCCTCTATTGACCATCACGGTGGAAAGAGACAACAATGGAAAAGAGGGAGGTAGAATGTGATTAGCGAAATCGCAAAACACAATTTCCTGTGGTTTAAGGCGGAAATTATATACTGTAAATGAGTAAATTAGGGTGTGCATTATAAATTATACTGTAAATTGAACCTTGCCTTTGTACAACGCTTCCAGTACCAGTATGGACAGTTTGGTTTAAAAAACTGCAGAGCCACTGAGCTAATGTACTTGGAAAAAATGGGGGAAAGTGTATGAAGTATTGTCTATATGAATAACCTCTGGCAAAATTATTTTTGAAGTTTTTGAAGGTGTCAGAACAATTCCCCATCCCCCTCATTGTCCTTTGTTTCCTATTGTGTTAATCCTGACGGCAAACACCTGATACAACATGATGAACTGTCCTGCTCAAAAGCAAAAAGATAAATTACATGGAAAGGTTGTTGTACCGGTGCAACATGTTGCTTAATATTCATAGCTATAACAAAGGGCTGCACACAAAGGTAGCTAAAACATTTTTTTTTTTTTACAAAGCAAAGTCTTTGACCAAGAGAATGAAAGCTGCGGAGAGGAAGTGATTGACAGCGTGAGAACGAGAGATAAAACATATTACTGAGATGATGGGCTCCAGGGCTGGCAGCGGAAATGAGCGGAGAAGCGCAGAGAGAATGAGAGGATGAGAGTCTCGCTCGTTTAACTGATCTGCTCTGGGTCAGGACAGCCCTAGGAGAGAGGCACGGTGGAATCCAGTCGACGGCACTACACATAAACCAACCTCTCCTTCTCCTTCATATCTCATGCACCCTCTTTTTTTTGTCTCTGGGAAACAGGCATCAGAGCGAAGATCGTTCTAACATGGAAATTAGGTAGCCGAAAGTACATGACCCTATTTCAACTCCACCGTACTGAGTGGACCATCTGATGGGTCTAAAAAAAAAGATTTCTCTCTATACGATACTACATGAAGTAGAATAATGGCGTTTAGGTTCTAGAGTTGAAGAGAAGAGCAAAACTATATCTGTCACCATTATAGCACAGTTGACGTAATGAACACATACTTTCATGGATTTCCATGACCATTTTAGGCATTGTAAGGCCCATTCGTAGATTTAGTATCACACTGTCAGCCACAATGGTGCAATATGCACTACAATCATTTGCCTTGATGGGCAGTTCTGTCTATCATACCACCTGCATTTCTGTCAGTCATGCCACATGGATTTTGGGTTCATGGGATTTCTTTTCCTGTGAGCACCAAGTGCTAAATGAAGCGTTCGTCTTAACTGCGCTACAAGTCAGTTTGAAAATGTGGCATTCAGAAAATGATTGTATTTAGTGTCTTGAGAGCATATTCCCTCAGTGATGCATGGAGCAATCTTCCTGATGTTGTTGAGTTAAGCTCAGAGTTCAGGCAGAGTGTTGCGCCTCTCCGCATATTGCTCAGTTTGATGTTACTGAACACCCCGGGTTATCAACATGCTTCTCAGGACTTGGGATAATGCTGTAGCCATAGAGGAAGTGTTAACTAGTTTACATCGGACAGCAACCCTCTGGACCCACACAGAGTGGAAGTACTGTACACACAATTTGGCCAACAAAGAATGTCATTATATTTCCTTGCTGAAGATTCATGCTTCTATGACTAGGTACAACAAGCTTCTATTGAGAGTCTTCAGCTTTCTATGGAACACATGAGGTGAATGTTTGTTTCATGTGTGTGTGTGTGTCTGTGTGTGTGTTCAGGGAGTGATGTCAGTGTACTGAAATCTTTTTTTCTGTGTGTGCGTGTGTGTGTGTGCGCGCAGACCACGGTGATGACGCGCATCGAGATCGACCACGAGCACCAGGCGCTGGTGACGCGCTCGCAGCAGCTGCTCAGCGCCATGCAGAAGAAGAAGCAGGAGGAGGAGGAGCGCGAGCGCCTCCTGCGCATCCAGGAGGAGATGGAGCGCGAGCGCAAGAGGAGGGAGGAGGAGGAGCAGCGGCGCAAGCAGGAGGAGGAAGATCGCAGACTGTGAGTCCCTGATTGGCTGCCCGGCCAGCGCCAAGGTCCTCTCGATTGTGCCCCGCTTGAGGGAAATGCTCTAGACCCAATGCTTTGCCCACGAAGGTAGCTTGATTGTGCCCGCTTACCTCAGGGAAATTATTTAGACGGCTGTGCTTCTGGTAATGTTTTTTTGCCCACAAAGGTAGCTTGATGGTATATAGGCTCGGTTGTTGACTGTCCACTGTGGGACACTCCCCTGCCTATAGCACTAGGAGTTTAATGTCTCTCCTCTGTATATGTGAAAAAATATGCACAGATTTAAAATGCAAGTTGAATGGTTCACTACATACATATTCTTACCCAGGGAAATTACACATGGAAAGTTTATGTGTTAATCAGCAAAAGTGCCTAGGAATTTAATCATGGCCTAGAGATTGCCGAGGCTCTGCTTTATGTAGTCTATATCATAAGATTCTCAGTGTGCCCAGAAATTATTTTAATCCATTCACCTTAATGGCAGTGCATTTATCAAGCTCTCGGCAAAAAAATACTTTCATGGCACTTTTTACTGTTTACATACTCAAAAAGCCTTTCACTTGAGTTTAAGGAGCACCGTCTGCAAATTCACTTTGCTTTTTCTCTGCATAGTTGAATTCTTAGTGTGCCAACGAAATGCATTGTCCCTTCATGAGATCATTTTAATAATTACTGTAATAACAGTGTATGAACTAGCTCTCTGTGGCAGAAACGGTCATGTCAAATAAGCACTTTGCCGTTTCTGTGTACTGTGCCCTCTTAGTTGAGATCTGTTAATGCAGATGACACTATGCCTACAAACGGCCTCGGGCATATTTGGTCCCGCCTGGCAGCCATATTTTTTTGATGGGTGTCATAAAATCCTTTCTAAGAGGCTTCACCTAGCAGTCCACGTTATTTTGCTCCCATCTCGGTTTGGGTCATTTCGAGGAAAGGCCGGAGTTTATGGGCCTTGTCGCTATTACAGAGTCCCTCCAAAAAAAAGCCCACCTGGCAGGTACATGCGAAGGGCACCGCTGTGAGCGTGCTGCTCCACTGACCCACGCCCCCTGGACCACCGCCACCACCACCACCACCACCACCACCACGTTCGCCCACGCTCGCACACACAGCCTGCCCGCTCGCCTGCCTGCCACAGAGCTACGAGTACTATGCATATTATGAGACATTCAATTACGACGTGGCTGCGAGCCAGAGTTCTCGGGCCGGTGTCTGTTCAGGATGGGCGGCCATGAGGGAGAGTGTTATTCACCGCTGGTCGCAGGGCGAAACAAGTCTGTCAGCTTGTTTTGGCATGAGCCCGGCGCACTGACGTGACGTGAGCTTTGGTCCGCCCCGACCTTGCCTCTGGGCCGAAGGGGACGAGGCTGTTCCTCCGCCACGGTCCGGACGGGGAGGCAGATGTCCCATCAGCGCGACATATGACACTTCCCTTTCCGAGAGAGAGAGAGAGAGAGAGAGAGAGAGAGAGAGAGAGAGAGAGAGAGAGAGATAGTGAGGGGAAGAAATATTTTTTTATACTTTTTTTTTCTTTTTTTTCATTTTGTATCTTTCTTCCGTCTCTCAGGAAAGCGGAGATGGAGGTGAAGAGGAAGGCGGAGGAGGAGGAGAGGAAGAAGAGAGAAGAGGAGGAGAAGAGGCTGCAGGAGACCCTACAGGTAAGACTGCACTCGTCCTCCACCGGCCACAACATCCTGCTGACTTACGGAAACCGCATCTCGCCGTTTGCACAATAAACACTTTACTCTCTCTCCTTCTTTCTCTCTCACTCTCCCTTTCCCTCCCCTCCCTCTCCCTCTCCCTCTCCCTCTCCCTCTCTGTCTCCATGGTGAGGAGTGGTTTCCATTTCACTTGATGGAAGCACTTTAGGGGCTCCATGAGAGAGTTTTCTCCTTTTCCACCTTTTCTATTTCATGCAATGATTGTTTTCAGTCCACTTTCTTTCCACTCAGCTGTCTACTCACTCCATCCTTCTTGATCCTCTCCTCTCCTTGATCCTGCTCTCTCTCTCTCTCTCTCTCTCTCTCTCTCTCTCTCTCTCATTCTCTCTCTCTCTCCTCAGCCCAGGTCGTTGTATGTTTAAACTCATCTCTCTGTCCTAGCCTGCTACCACCAGATCCTTCTTTTATTGGGAAGCACTTTGGGAAGCTATATAAATTCAATTTACTTGCTTCGTGAAGAGGGTCTGGACACTGTCATTGGGAATTGTGTTTTAATCCTGGCATCGTGAGCGCCGTAGACTTGACCTCAAATTGATAGTTTGTCAGTATGTGTATGGGTAAAGTAGTAGTATGGGTAAAGTTCACCAGGTCTTGTGGGTAACTGCTGCTAGATATGTGGTTGCTACCTTCATCTACGTCCCCTTGGGGATCAATAAAGTATCTATCTATCTATCTATCTAGAGATCCTGTTCTGGCATTTAAGTCTCCACAGATCAGTATTTGGCCTGGAAGTAGTTGATTTGACTACTGGAGATTATTATTATCAAAGATTTCGTCATTATAGTATGGAGATTCAGAAGGGGAATGGAAAAAGTAAATAATGGATCCCTCTCTCTCTCTGTATCTTTCTTTCTCTCTCTCTCTCTCTCTCCATGTGTCTCTCATCTCTCCTCGTCATGTTCATCTCACTCTGTGTCTTTTCATTCTCTGTTCTCATCCGTCTGCCGCGATCGCTCGTCTTCATCACGCGCCTCTTCCCTCTCACTTCCGTTCATCTCTCGCTCCTCTTCGTCCTCCCGCTCCTCCGGCACTCGCTCCCTGTCGAACGGCTCCGGGCCTGAGCTGGATGAATCACTGCTTCCAGCTTTTATCCTGGCGACTGCTGGGCTCCCTGTCTTGATCAAAGAGGCCGGCCTCAGGCCTTCCGCCCGCGGCGCTGTCCCACCAGCCCTCTCATGCCTCCATCTTCTCACCCTCCTCCTCTGTCCTCTGTCCTGGGTTCTGGATGCTCTCCTCTCCTCTCCTCTCCTCCTCCTCTCCTCCTCTCCGCCTCTCCTCCTCTCCTCTCTATTTTTTGGCTCGCTTACACTTTTTCCTTATTGAATGTTGTTTTCATCTCTCGCTCACTCTTTTTCTTTTTCCCTCTCTCTTTCTTTCTTTCTCTTTCTCTCTCTCTCTCTCTCTCTCTCTCTCCCTCTCTGAGCATGCTAAATTGCTGGGTTTAACTTTTTGCACTCCTGCACTCTTCAGTTCTCAATCTTATTTTGTCTCTTTTTTTCCACCTCTCCGTCATTTGCTACTTGTTAATTTTCCGTGTCTGCACTCTGCAGGTTAGCTCAAACGCAAGCATCTCCTCGTCAGGACTTTTCGGAGTTGCGCCTCACGATTAACGTCTCAAAGTTGGCTGCCTTGCAAATCTCCGAGTCAGTCACGAGTAACACGAGTCACTCTCACTCTCGGCCGCGCTCGCTGTTGCTCGGTCTGTTTGTTTTCATGCTTTTATTTTAAGCTGACTGTCGTCCCCTGGAGACACGCTCCCTTTTTTCTTTTTTTTTTACTTTATCCAAGTCTGCGTTTGGCGCTTGGCCCCCGTCGCAGCGCTGCGTGTGTCCTACATGGGATGCCGTAAAGCCTCGCCTGTCCCCTAACCCTGGATTTCAGCGCTAATTGGCTGTTATGTCCTAATTCAGTGAATGGAAACCCTCCAGAGGGAGCAAGAGAGAGATGTGGCCCCTGCGAAGGGCCCGCAGACAGTCACACACACACACAAACACACACACACACACACACACACACACACAGTCCAGGCTCATTAACGACAGATGCGAGCTAATCAGCCCTAACCACTCCGTTTGATGTGAGGGGCTTAAAGAGCCGCTGACACCCAAGTCCAGCTCTTGGCCTCCACGCGCGACGTGTGTCAGCGGAAACCGTTTGCTTGATGTGTGCCGGGGGAGATAAAGGACGACGGGCGCACCTTTTGTAATCCAACGTGCAGACTTAAGCGATTACAGAACGGTACATCGGAGTTAGAAGGTCTCGCGCTCTTGTTGGCTCTTTCACAAACAGTTTTATATGTCACACATAAGCAAAGGCGGCTGTCGGTTCTTTACTTAGCTTAAGTGGAACAGCCGGAGATGTGCTAGAACGTTCATGTCATTTCTTTGCGCTCAGACAAGAAATTCGGCCCTCGTTTTGTAAACAATTATGGATCTATGGACCATCTCTCTTTCTGTGTGTGTGTATGTGTGTGTGTGCCCTTCATGAGTTTAAGTTGACTTAGAGAGCGGACATATCCATCCATCATCCCTGCTGTTTTTCCACTTTCTCACTTTTCCCACATACACACACACACACACACACTCTCACACACACACACACACACACACACACACACACACACACTCTCACACACACTCTCACACACACACACACACACTTCATTATGGAGGAGGACGTGCCACTGTGTGACAATGGATATTAAGTAGTCTGCCGGTACTGCCCCAGGTCCACTGTGACCGTGTGTGTGTGTGTGTGTGTGTACTTTTAATCTTTGTTATAGATCACTGCTGTACGCTTATGTGTGTCCCTTCAAAGCCAATGAAGAAATGTAGTTGTCCAGAACACATATGTGGTTACACAGAGGGTAGGCCAACGTGCCTGTCCGAAGTTGACTTTGATTAAGATTTCTTGCCTGCTCCTCTCATTGCATTCAAGGATCGAAAAAACACTAAGAATTGCTTTACCGCCTTAAGGCATCTAGTCTTACTCTGCTAGTAACCAATTGCCTTTTGTTTCTTGCGATGGGTTTTGTGAGAATGACGCCAAGAGCACAAGCTATCAATACCTGAGTGTGAAGCAAATACGGTGACTCAGAGGACTGGATGTGTCTGTGTCCAGTGCAGCTCTTGCATGTGTTTGGATTCAGTGTGTGTTCACTGCTGCCCAAGGTCCACCTTGTGTGAGAACTCCATGTAAGCTGTGTGACACTGGACATTAAATGTGTATGAGGGCTGATTCCTAAACTCTGGTGTTGTGTGTGTGTGTGTGTGTGTGTGTGTGCGTGTATGTGTATTCGTGCGTGTGTGTGTGTGTGTGTGTGTGTGTGCAGGAGGAGATGGAGCGGCAGCTGGCTGCGGAGCGCGAGGAGGAGGCGGCGCGGCAGGCCATTCTGGAGCAGGAGCGCCGCGACCGCGAGCTGGCCATGAGGATCGCCCAGAGCGAGGCCGAGCTCATCCCCGAGGAGACGCAAGTGGACGCCGGCCTGCGCAGGTAACACACACAAACTGAGACACCCCCCCCCCCCCCCCCCCCCCCCCACACACACACACACACACACACACAGAGACCCCACATACACACACGCACACACAGTGAGACTCACACAATGAGCAGATAAACAAGCACACACAGTTTACTGCCAGTGAGGAACCCCCCCCCCCCCCCCAAACACACACACACACACACACAGACTCACTTGTGGGGCACACAATAAGCAGATAAACAAAGCGCCATCACAGTTGAGAAGAGAGGTGCCATCACAGGGCAGACATGTCAGCTCGTCCGTTCTGCTCTGTGGATGTGCGCAAGACACATTCGTCACCAGGGCTGCTGTGAACATCATTACCCCTCATATCCCCCCATATCACACTGTCACACATGTGGTCACAGCCACGGTTTCCTGTGTCCGCTCACACGTCGGATCCTATGTGATGGGACATGTCTGAGTTGTGGTGATAGAGATGTGTAAAGGGATTAAAAGAGACACAGGAGCCATCTCTGAAACACAGGGGCCTTGGGGAACTGTCATGGTAAATGTCACGCTTTTTACAGGCTTTGGAGGTGTGATGTCTGTCTAACCTTTTTTTTGTGTCTTTATGTTTTTTCACTCTCTTTCTTTCGCTCTCTCACTTTCTCTCTGTTTCTCTTTCTGTCCATCTCTCTCTCTCTCTCTCTCTAACACATGTATCTCTCTCTCTCTGAATTCTGTCCTTTCTGTCTTTTTTTTTTCTTTCAGTAATGGCTCAAGTGTTCCATCATCCCCAGAGCGAGTGAAGTAAGCCCATAGATGCCCCAGCCTTCTCTCCCAGTCTGAATCCGACATGTTTTCCATGATCTGTGCCCTTCTCCTCCATGCATGCCCCCCCCCCCCCCCCCACCCCCCCATGTGGTCTGCCAATCAGTCTCGCTCCCACTCCTACTGACTCTAACCCCGGCGAGCAGCCATTAACCTGGGAGACTAAACTGTTCATCAACCGCCCAATGATTCACAATGAATTAGAGAGTCAGCATTTAAAGTCCTTTATAAATAGATCTCCATTGTTGCACGGAAGTGTAGGCACAATGATCTCGCTGATACACAATCAAAACTTTTATCCAACAGAAAGGTTGTTGATAATACCGGTGTTGTGTGGTGGTGGGTTTGTTGAAAGGTGCTCTTTAATGTGATGGCTTTCTGTTTTCAGTGTTCCTGCACAACCAAAGCTCAAGAGTTTGACCATGTAGGTGTTTACATTTTTTTCCTCTGTAGTTTTCACTTTAAGAGAAACACTAGATTTTAAGGGTTTTTTGGTGCATTTCACCAGCACAACTGCACAAAACGTATTGGTTTTCTTTGGTGGTGGTATATTCACTTTGTTCACTAAGAGCACAAGTAGGTCCTTCCCCACCGCCCCAGTGTCCTTGACTGTGTAGCTTTTAGCGCTAGTGGGGAAGGTTCTGGTTCAGAGGTCCAGTCAACCATCTGCATCTCCTCTGTTGTTTCTGAATCGGGAGGTGGGATTGACAAACAGGGATTCACAGAGAAAGGAGTTGGAATACAAAAAATGCATAAATAGATATATGATATATGTGATGGGATCTGGAAAACCCAAGCATGTGATGAAATGGTTGGTATCCAGGATGTTGCTAGTATAGTGGTGGGAGAGAGGCTTGAAACGGAACGGAAAACCATTTCACCATCTGATGGGTTTTCTCAGCTTCCCATCATATATGTATGGACAAAAACTTCTGAACCAGAGCATTCCCATCTCTGCAAAACCACCAAGAAGTACCTCAGTCTGGCACCGCACATCCTCGTCGGAAAAGGTAATAGCAGTAAAGCACCTTGTCTGTTGAGTGTGACACGTGAAGACAATTGAGGCGGAACGACGCTCGAAACTGCGTCCAATATTTTAGCATAACTCGCATGCTAGCCAGACAGTTTCTGTCACCGTAATGGGCTCTGCGGCCCATCGTGGAGCGACGGGTGGAAAGTGCCATCGTAGTGGAGCATGCTGCGGCGCTGTGGCATGCGTGTGTTCACTCTACCGTCCCCTGACAGCGGGGCCCATCCGGATAATAAGCGTTTAAGTGAGCAGCGACACAGCGGCCTTTACTTATGGATTCTCCACGGGAGACGCCGACTCCGTTTGTCTCTGTGGCGTTTGTTTTAATGGGCTCGACTGACTGCGGCGCGCTTGTTTTTAGCTTCGCTCTCTGCAGAGACGAGCCGTCTCGCTCTCCGGCCTCTTCAGGTTGAGGTGCGAATGGAGTGTGGTGGGCGTCAGTGATTTCAGAGGTTCAAGTGCGTGTTCCATAGTGCTTGTGCGGTGCAGAAAACAGTCATAAAAGTTAAGAAACAACATACGCACACACACACACACACACACACACACACACACACACACACACACACAGTTTTGCTGCTGAAGGTCACATAGGAGACGCATTTGCCACATAAACATACTCCCAGGCAAAGACAGGCAGAGTGATGCTTAAGCTGGTTCATTGCACCCGTCCCTCCCCCCTGCGATGCCAAACTGTATGCAGATATTGATGATGAAGGGGCGCAATCCCGGCAGTGTGTCACTAAAATGACTAATCTTGCCACTGGGCTCATCATTTTTTATAGGGAAGAAATGGCCAAGGAAATGTCTGATCTTCTCTCTCGGTGGGTAGTGACGTTTAACTTACCTTCAAGCAAGAATGAGCTGACAGAAATCACTGGAAAATCACCAATAAATGGAATGACATAAATGAATGAAAGGGAAAAAAATCATTTTGAGTTTATATATTAAATTATGATTCATCCTCCTGATCTTGGATTAATTCCTTGTGATTTATGTTAATTTAGTTGGAATTGAAACTGCTGTGAATTTGCATGACTGGATGATCTGTGACTAGCTGTCAAATCAGACGGAACATGTGACTTGTCTCGCAAGTGAAACTTTTTTAAATTCATTCAAGCGTCCGCTTAATTTAATCCGCAGTCTGAGGTACAGTATGAGCATAGCAAGTTTTCAATGGAAGAAAGGACTGCCTGTAAATCCTCTTCAGGGAACCGACGTGTGGAATCCCCTCTTAAAAATTTCACGGCTGAGAGCCTTAACTGACCCCTCCCCTCACACTCTTGGTTTGGAGTGCTGTCCCTGTGCGGATCCTCCAGGGCTCGCTTTAGACAGCGGCGTTTAGCACAGTGTGGAATGGATGTGAATGGAGGACATTCCAGCGGAACATGTGCTCCGTCTGCTAGCGCAGCAGCGCCTGCTAATCCCGTGCACGGAATTCTCGATGTATAATTGGCTCTGCCGGCCGTCCAGGAAGCCCCACGGCACATGGGACGGTGGCGAGAGGGAGTCCGAACAGCAGGTGACCACTCCGCCGGCCGGCCTCTCAAGGTCGACGAGCGCGGCACGCTCCTGGCAGCGCCGTGGAATTACCCTTTGCACTTAGGCTAGCTGGGCAGAGAGCTGACCGTCCGTGGGAGGCCACGGCCAGCCAATAGGATTAGAGAATGTGAAGCCCCTGAGTTCACACCACCGCCCCCGCCTGCCCGTGGCTCAGGGGGGAGTGGTCAGTCAGCAGGTGGATGGGCAGGACTGAGGGCCGAGGTGTGATAGGGCGGTCGGAGCTAAGAGGGGCAAAGGAGGCGAAGGTGAAAAAGGTGTGTGGGTGTTGCGGAACAGCTCACACTCTGCAAGTGTGTGGTTTCTTTGTTTGTTTGTGTCTGCATGTTTGTTTATTTTTCTGAGGGCATGTTTACAGATAGGGTTGAAATAAGATCACTGGCAAATACGCGCTCAAGTCCCCGTGTGACCATAACTGCTTATAGGCAAGTGACTACTACAAATTCTCTTCAGTCATCAACGGGTGTCATTTCTATGGGATTTTTTTGTTAAATGTATCATCAAATCTGTTCCAATCTGATCCATCTCTCAAGTCTCAATTAAGAGGTTACAGTTTGTTTGTTCATTTTGTGTCAAAAAGGCGGGTTCCCTCATTAACTACTTCTTCTCTCCTGAACCCATGCTTACCCCCCTTTCTCTTATCCTTTGTCTTTAGAAATCACTAATACGTGATGCTGTCTAACACAGAACCCCCCCCCCCCTCCCCCAACATACACACAAACACACACACACACACACACACACGAGATGTGTCTGAGTAAATGTCTTTGTCTGCTCTGTGTTGCCTTTGTTTCGATTTGCCCCCGTCACAGGGGTCCCCAGGTGCAGGCCAACAAGGCTGCCGCCGCCGCCACCAAGAAGTACGAGCTGAGCAAATGGAAGTACGCTGAGCTACGAGATGCCATCAACACGTCCTGTGGTAAGATGGTGAACCCGGTAGTGACGGGAATGTTGGACACGGAACGTTCTAAAGAATATTTGGGTTCATTGAATTGAACATTGTTCTGAACTCCCCTGCGGAAGGGTTGATACAGAGAGGGTTAAAGCGGAGCGAGAGGCGCAAACATTCGATAATTTCCGCGTTCTGTCTTCGCAAAGGGGAGGGCAGACCTCCGTTACATTCAAAGTGAACTGCTTGCCAATCTGACAGAGATCGATATCCCACTATGACGTCTTTGCGACACGCCTCTTTAAGCAGACAGGAACTGTTTGAATTTTGCTTCCAGATGCATTATGTTGCTCTATCTTGTCAGTAATGAAGGATCTTTGGGTGATATCTGCCTGAGCAGAAGGTGATTTGAACTTTCATAGTCAATGTTGGCAAGGATGGTCATTTGTCACGCACACCCAGCAGTCATGTAAAGACAGCATTGGTCCCAAGGTTCCAAGATTAGGGAATATTATGGATTATTTTTGTTCTTCAAAACTTGTGCAGTGTCCAATTTAATTTAAAACTCAATTTGGTTTTGTTTTTGTAATTATCAGGAAAATGTTATGCTATTCATGGAATTGTATTATCAATAATAATAACAATTCAATAATCCACAGATACACTTATAGTCTACACAGCATGGCTCATTTTTAGTTGGTGTGCTTGCAGCTAAGGTTTGCCATCTTCTTAGGGTTGACTGACTCAGTTTAAATATCCTGCATAGAGTTCATTTCAGTGAAGCAGCAATATCAAGGGATGAAATATTCAGTAGTCTCTTGACTTCGCCACGGGCTATAAGCTCTGCATTGCCTGGAACAGTCTCCTCCTATTAGTAAAAGCGTTTTCAAATATAATCGTCTAAGATTGAAATAGAATTTATTATCCTCAGTCTTACTTAGCTTTATTTAGTTGGGGATCATGATATATTTCATCAGCTAATTGAATTGGATATCCCATCCCAACAACAATGTTGTTATTTAAAAAATACAACTTTGCCTACGGTTGTGGTAATGTGAAACCATCAGTGTGGACTAGCTCCCTTGATTGTGAAATTACATTTATACAACTGATCAAATACAGCACCACAGAGGTTAAAAGGAAAACCTCCAGGCTATTGAAGACGAAGAAATTAGCTGTCAACATTTCCACGGTTCGCCTAGCTAACACTGACAGAAAATCAGTGTGGATTTCCCTTTTTCCTGTAGTATTGTCCATTCTGAAATAGTTTTTGCCGAAGTATTCATGTTAGAATGAAATCACTAGGGATTAGGGAGCTGACTCGACATGTTCCTGTTGTTCATGTTGGGGGGTGGGGGGGGGTGTCATTTGAATTGTGTCAGATTCTTGTCCTAATAGAAAGGCAACCAGCAGCACAAAAAACCCTAAAGCATGTATGGTGTCTGGGGCAGTAGTGTGAAATTGCCCTGCATTTATCTCTTTAAGAATCCAGACAGTAGTCCGCTTATTTTAGAGGCTCATTTTATGCCACTCTTCCCTGGAAGACTTCTCATGTGTATTTGAACACAGTATAGCTTTAGTACGGCTTCCTGTGTTTTGGGGTTTTTTTTTGTTATTGCTATATCGATTGTTGTTTTCGGCCCCAGACCAATCATCATTTTCTAGTGTTATGCTCTTAATAGCCCTACCCTTTTCATATCCGCCTCTTGTGCCAACATTTTCTCTCGTTCTCTCTCTCGTTCTCCCTCTCTCGCTCTCTCTCTCTCTCTCTCTTTTTTCTCTCTCTCTCTCTGACTCTCCCTCTCTCTCTCTTTCTCTCTCTCTGTCTCTCTCCCTCTCCTTTTCTCTCTTTCTCTCCATCATTCTCTCCAGACATTGAGCTGTTGGCTGCCTGCCGAGAGGAGTTCCATCGTCGTCTGAAGGTATATCATGCCTGGAAATCAAAGAATAAGAAGCGCAATGCAGAAGCTGAGCCAAGGGCTCCAAAGTCGGTCACAGATTATGGTAAGGGTCTCAGGAGCCACACTAATAGAGGGAAAAAAAAAATAAAATAAAAAATAAGGCTTCGCCACCCATTATCAGAGGTACAGCACTGCATACATAACACACAAATGTAATTGCACTTTAACGGTAGAGAACAAATGGTTTACTAGAAGGTATCTGCATAAGAGTGACATGACACTTTCATGAACGTGCCATATACAGTACAATATAAACAAGTCATAGACGTTTATGACATAAAGCTTCTGTCATTCATGTGTCATGACAGTGTCATGTCACTCTTAAGTAGATACAGTACCTTCAAGTAAAGTGTTACCGAGCAAATCAACAAAATGTGTGTGGACAAACACTACACAATAACAACATTTACTGCTATGTACTACTATGGTCTAAGCAGTCTGACCAACGGCTTAGGGGCAGTGTTGTTTGAAGGGGACTGCAGGGGAATGGACTGATTTGGGTGTGCTGTGGCTAGCGGCAAGTGCCTGTAAGTGGCAACTGACAAGTGCTTGCAGTCCTCTCCCAAACTACTAGCGAGCTTGTCAAGCTGTTGTAGGATGCCAATGTGTCAGAAATGCAGGGTGGTCAAAAATTAAATTGGTCAAAAATAGTAATGGCACATCAGTGTTGAAGGTGCACTTTTTGGCCTCTAACTCCTCTTATGTTTGAGTTACCTTGATTATTTGTAAGTTCCTTTCTCAGATTCGTTTTAGCTTTCAATCACTGACAATGAAACCAGCCAATTTGCATTTCCTTCTTAGAGCCAGATAATATCCTGTGCTGGATTGGTGTGTAGGATTCATGCTTCTCAATATCCTCAGAGTATGAGTTTGAATTGTTTATGCCAATTTGATAGGATAGCCGTGATGGTCTGAAGATGTCCTAGTCAGTTTTATTTTTTTTACAACTGGTCTGTGTCACATTGAGAGCCAAAAAGGGATAGAAGCACATTGGAATTTTGAGCACATTCTCTGGTTTTGACAAGCTGTTAGTTTGGGCCATAAATATTACAGTTTTGTATGCTAATGTTTATAATGTCTGTCTGGCCCTATGAGGCAATTGTCACAAAGAATAGAAGCGAGAGCTGCCAATTTGGACCCTCTGACCATTAAACCCCTCCCCGAGAAGACCGGGGGAGTTTGTTCCAACCATTAACTCTTTCTCATTCTACCTTTTTCCTGTCCTCTGTCTGATGCACAATACAGGGCTTCTATCAACAAGAATAGCTCACTGCCAGGCTACATTTATTCTAATTTCTTGAGCCCCAAGTCACCATGGCGACAGAGCACTCTCGTGTTGAGATTCAGAAGTACCAAAAAAAATAATAACAATCATGATAAAACTATTTATTGTGATTCCTACTGCTGCGTTCAGACTGCCAGCCAAAATCCAACAGTGACAGGTCACATGAAATCCGTTTTTTGCGAAACGTTTGCAAACCACATCGAGGAGGTAGTTTCATATCGCATTCGTATCGGATATGGACAGATGCGTCTCAGTCTGAACAGCTCCCAACACTCAGATCAGATTTGACTGTCTTTGACGTGACTTTACGCGTGTGACTGCCCACCTATTTCGAATTGTGGAGCAACGTTACGGCTATGTCTTTTGACCATGTTATATTAAATGTGACTTAACAATACTCAATGCTAAATAGAGCATTATACAGTCTCTGCTCTGTTTCTATGGAAGTTGCAAGAATCCACGTTGTTCTATTAAATGCTGTTAAATAATTGGCCAACAGTTTGAAGCGGAGCTTGCCACCTATTAGTTTCGGTTTCTGTCGCGCAAATGCGCACACGCATGCATGCATTCAATGAACACTCACCTAGTTGTTTTGTTCTATGTTTAATCACACATTTCCTCCTGATGGCAGAAACGTTTGTTTTCGTTGCTACAGCAACCTGTCAGATCTGTTACTAATGTGACCCAGTCTGAACAGAGCCATATCCGATTTGGACACTTGCTAAAGGCAGTGTGAACGGTCAGCCCTAGAAATCGGATATGAGAAGGAATCAGATTTGAATCAGACTCGTCTGCAGTCTGAACGCGGCTCTAGTGTCAACCTGACAAAAGACCACATGCATCTTCTCTTCACAAAATTGAAGAGCCAGTGGCGTGCTGGCAAAGCATACCAATATTCTCCATGATGGATGTGCCTGCACGCGTTGAACAAAGGGGGTGGGCTGCACATGGGATCTGTGCATCTGTCAGTAATGGCCGCCATACTTCAGGCTTCATGGGTGAGGAGTAGAGCCCAGCTTTGGGGAGGAGAGATATGCTAATAGGGTCATTAACTCGGTAATGTTCGTCATATGCCTAGGTTGTAGGATAGGGCCCTGAAAATATTCACCCTGTCAATCTTTTTTAAAGGTTATTTCTCTCTTTACTCTTTTCTATTTCCACCCACAGATGTCTTCTTTTTCTTCTTTATGTCCTGTCCTGTATATAATTCTTGCTATAGCTTTTTGCCCGTGCGCGTCTTTGAACATCTCATCGTTGAAATGTCTTGAATTTAATGGTTGTAATTTTGCAAGTCACATTGATTGCCACGTTCACCTCATTCTTGTATAAAATATTGCATTCATTTTCAGGTCATGTGCGTCTTGCGAAAAACGCATGTAAGTCTCTCTGGATAACGTGCCGCCACTAACAGCAGTGTTCAGCTCTGGCATTAACCACGGACTGTGTGGTGGGGTGCTCTTTTTTTCTTACAAAGCTGTCTGGCTCTGGCATGTACACTTACTCCCGGATTTTCTTTTGGTGCTCTCAGAGAACGTTTGAAGTGGAGAACCTGAATGATCGGAATGCCCCCCCCCCCACCCCCTTACCTTGCTCTGTGTTTACGGTTCTAGTGTGATGGAGGGTATTAAATTAACGAAAGGAATTCATTTCTTAGGTTAGTATCAGGCTAGCGGGTGACATTTTCTTCATTCCAGCTGGCTTGATGCCTCAAACACACTTGGAGAACTGCTGCACACCTGCATTCTTTAGGTGAATGCCTTTCATCCACTTGATCGGCAATCACTGACAGGCACATATTTTAGCCATCTAGCAATGAGTTCTAAAAGCATCAGTTTATTTTTCAAGTTTATTTTTGGACTACAGACAGTGTAGACATAACAATGGTGGGAGCATAGACATAACAATTCTAAAAACAAGGCAGATGGAAATCTCAGACTACTGCCTTGAAAAGAGAAGAAGTGGTAATTGATTTTCTGTCAGAGCACAAAGCAAGATAGACTTCGCTTAAGGCTTTCATGAGGCAGATCTGATTGTTCACTGTGCTTTTCTTTTTCCTTTTCTCTTCTTGGGCGAAAGAGAGAAAAAAGATAATGGTCAGAATTTTAAGTAAAGTTGAGATGGACACAATGGACTTGCCAGCCAGAGAAATTGACAGTGTCACCCCGGGACACCACGGTAATGGACCTCAGTCACTGAAAAGCCGTTAGTAGTTGTAGAATAGAAGGACACAAAAAAAATCAGTCATTAACACAATTGAATGATTGAATGTTGCAGTCATTAACACATGTCAATGATTGAATGATTGATGCAGCGTTTAAATCAATTGCTGTAGTTTCAAGTATCAGGGCTAGTAGCACATTTTGCATTTTCTGAGTGCTGTGATGTTTACTTTGGATACAGAGTAGTTGTGATTACTGAGTAAAGAGGCCAGGAGGCTCTGGGACTTTCATTAAGCCTAAGGATACATTTGAACAGCTCTTTGCATCAGGAGAGCAATACAAGCCTTCACAGGCCTTTATTGTTTTCATTTAATTTCTTTTATATTTAGTCAGTGTTTCCTAATTCCACCTTCAGAGAGCCTCTGTCAGCCACACGTTCCCTCCAGCAGTAATTTCCCAGCTCCCAAGAGCCCTGAGAAACACCCCCTCGCGCTTTCACTTGCAGAACTATAAGATCACAAAGTTCGTAAACGGAGGGGAGGGGGGTGGAGTCCTCAAAGCCCAGTTTCTATCCCGGATTGTTTGAGGGAGGGTAATTAGTGGACCGCCATGCCCAAGTGATTTCATAGCACACACACACACACACATACACACACACACACACACACACACACTGCTGAAGGTGGAGCCGGACCCGGCGGAGGCCCAGTGGAAGCTGGTGTAGGAAACACTGAAATTATCAGCCGAGTCCCACAATATCAGCGGCATTATCATTCTACTGAAGAAGCTCGTCCTTTTCTGTTGACTAGTGTTTGCTGCAGGCGTGCTGGTGTAAAATCTGGCTTCGTTACCTGGCTGTTTTGATCCAGCTGTGTTTTCCCTATTTTTTGCTCCGCTTAACATGCCTCGTGTTTGATTTATTGATTTATTTTTTTATTTTTACTTATTTACTTATCCTTGTGCAGAATCATTTATAAGTAACAAATTGCCTGACAAACTCACTCTGCCCAGGCTCTGCTCATGCTTTGAATAAATTGTATATTACGGTGCTGAAGACGGGTGAGTACGTAGGTGGGACGCTGTGCTTAAATGTGATGCTGTACTATATGTACAGTACAATGCAGATGTGTTAGGCACCCATTAGATTTGTTGTTTAGGCAATGCTATGATGATCATATGTTTCTTGTTGTTTTTATTTAAAAATTAAATGAGAAGATAGAGGGAATGTAAAATACACACCAAAAAAAGGTTATATAGAACCCATAGTCTTTTGCATCCATTGGAGTGGTTGTTTTTGCAGTGTTATGGCCAATCTTGCAAGGGGGAAGCTGAAGCCGGTTGGCACTGGTACTGGTTCTAGTTTTGACATATTGGTATCACAATGAGATGGCAACACTTTGACAGATTGAAGATCTCATTGAAAAGCTACAGCTGGAAGAGTTGCTTACCTAAAATGTAGATTGAGGGTTTTAAAGGGAGCCATTGTCAAGTAAGTATGTGATCCCGAAACCTCCATAGTAGCTGTATCTACCAGCAGCTTCTGGCAGGCCAGGCATGCCTACCCTGGGTAGAGAACGACAGCTCCATCAAGAGCTTCCCCCTTGGTTGATTGATTGAACACTGCTATAACAACAAATCTAACGGTAGCTTGAAACTGAAATTGAACTGGTATCAGACAAATGACATTTCATTTGTATTTGGTAAATGGCCCACTATGAACATGTATTGTCTGTGTTCTGTGGTCATATTCTAATTGAGAAACTGATAAATAAACAATATGGTCCTTATAGAATTACTGAAAGAAAACATGTATGGTGCCCAAGACTTTTGCACAGTGCTGGATGTGTGAATTTGTTTTGTCCACAAATTCTGTGTTGACGGAGCTTTGGTCGAGAGTACTCTACCCTGCTCTCCGTCTCGCTTTTCACGTCACCACAATGAATACACTTAGAATTATTAAGGCTCTCTACCGAATTTCATGTCTTGCTGATGGACATTTGTGCGCCAGGTTTTCAATCAGCACGGTGCTGCGAAGAGCCAGGACCTTTACACCTGTCTGGCAGCAGTTCTAGTCATTTCTATTCATGCCGGAGGTGCTGTGGCTCACCTGGCTACAGCACTCGTACCATATACGGGTTCGAGTCAGACCCGGGTCATTTCCCAATCCCTCACCATCTCTCTATCCCACTCACTTCCTGTCAATCTCTTTTCTGTCTTGTCAGATTAAAGGCATAAAAGCCTGCCGAAATTGGATGCTTATTGTCCATTACAGTCTACTATAGTTTTCACATCGTAATACATTTACGGTATGTGTATCATCCATCTGTCTGAGTGTGCACGTAACAAACCGTTATCTGAATTTGAATCTAAAGCAGTCAAAGTCTGGGGTCTTGAGCTACAGCTGGGCAATTAACCCTTTAGAACCCTGAAGCTTTGTTTTGCGGAGATCTTCCAATGTGACGCCGTCTCCTCCCTTGTCCTGCCCTCAGCCCAGCAGAACCAATCTGCTCCACCAATCCCAGCACGGCAGCATGAGATCGCCATGAACCGTCAGCAGCGCTACTTCCGTATCCCCTTCATCCGGCCGGGCGACCAGTACAAGGATCTGACGGGCAAGAAGAAGGGCTGGTGGTACGCCCACTTCGACGGCCCC
The DNA here is from genome assembly GCF_963854185.1 of Sardina pilchardus. NCBI lineage: Eukaryota > Metazoa > Chordata > Actinopteri > Clupeiformes > Clupeidae > Sardina > Sardina pilchardus. The sequence goes on along the minus strand of NC_085005.1, from coordinate 10,204,360 downwards.
TGGATTGCCCGGCAGATGGAGCTGCATCCAGACAAGCATCCTATTCTGTTGGTGGCAGGTGAGTGTGTGCGTGTGTGTGTGTGTGTGTGTGTGTGTGTGTGTGTGTGTGTGTGTGTGTGTGTGTCCATAATTGTACCATTTATATGCAAGTGTATGTGTCTGTTTGTTCTGTGTTTGTGTGACTTCTTTACCACGGTTGGGCATTGTGGTAAAGAGCCACAGCGTGTGTGTGTGTGTGTGTCTTTGTAGATACCTGGCTTGCACAAACCACTGGTACAAACGCATCCATTTGATTAAGTTGATGGTCATATTCAAAATTCTTTGAAAATATTCATACCACTGCAAATTTGAATATGACCGTCAACTCATGCCGATGTCACTCAGCAACCGTAGGATGACATCAGAATAATGTGCAGTGATCGCTTATTTTTTTTCCGAAGCTGTACATTTAATAATGTTACTGAGAAGGATTGCTGCTCATTTTCTGAAAAGCTTTCTAGGCTAGTACAGATAAAAGCGCCTCTTTTAGCTAAGTTTCCAACAAAGTTTCTGTCTCTCTCCATCTCTCCCCCTCTGAACCTCCTCCCCCCCTCTCCACACACACACACACACACACACCCTTTCCACCTCTCCTCCTCCTGCTCTCCTCCTCCTCTCCCAGGTAAAGACGACATGGAGATGTGCGAGCTCAGCTTAGAGGAGACAGGCCTGACACGGAAGCGCGGAGCCGAGATCCTGGCCCGGCAGTATGAGGAGATCTGGGAACGCTGTGGAGGCGTCCAGTATCTTCGGAGCGCCATCGAGAGCCGGCAAGCCAGACCCACCTATGCCACCGCCATGCTGCAGAGCATGCTCAAGTAGAGCTGTGCATGCACGACAACCACACACCTGCATACACAATATATACGTATGTATTATACGTATGTATATGTGTATTGTATATATGCTATAGAAGGATATAGCTATATACATATACAATGCATAAACACTCACACGCAAACATCGTACAAACAGACACACACACACAGACACATGCACACAAAGGTCTCTTGCTAGATCAAAGGGAAGAATGCCGTTTCTAACATAGCCAGCATTCAGAAACAAATAATGGTTTGACTGGTGGGCATTCCCAGTCAAGAAAGGACTTTTTTTTGTTTGTTTGTTTCTTTGTTTTTCGGTTAATTTACTGTATGTGTTTTAATGTTGTTGGTCTTTTCAGCGTTCTGTTTGCATCATTTCGTTAATTTCATTTTGCAGTGAAACGGATGCAGACACGTACTTGCTGATTATTTCCGTCTTGTCATGCAAACGTAACGCGCTCCTCAGTACGTCTACGACTTTTGAACTACGAGGCCTTATAACGACTAGTCGCGACAGGGTAGTTGCTGGAGGTCGGCCGTTTTAGCGGCTCTTGACCTCTTCAAAGTAGAAACGCAATATTACAGCATCCCCTCGTCCCTCTCTCACTGCACCCCTCTGCATCTGAATACAGTCTGCAGCTCGTCTCCAGCAGACGTTTTTAACTGGACTCGCTTACCGATAAGCTGTTTACATGTTTGCATTTGTGTCCGAAGCGTAGCGCAGTAGCGGCTCCGAACTAAGGGCCGCGAGTTTCATAGGTGTAGACACGATAAGCATTCCATTCTCTTACCGCAGACACTTTTTTTGGCTTCGGCCTGTGTTGTGCGTACATCTGTCTCCATCGGTTTAAGTAGTGCTCGTAGACCTGTGAACCTCCCGTCTGCTTCCTCCACTGCTTTGGCCTTACTGCGTAAACATATACTGTATGTTTCGTTCAAATTTTGCACATATTCTGTTAAGCAGTTAATAATAATAATAATAAGGACGATGATGATTAATAATATTAATGATTACAATAATGCACTGAACAAGCAATGGACTCTGATTCTCGTTTTCTTTTTTTGTTTGTTTTTTTCTTGTACATTTGAACAATGACCTCTGAAGAGATTACACGTAGATAGAGAGATATACCAACAGGGTTTAGCGCCATTAAAATACAAGACTATATTTTTCTGAGCATCTTTTGTACCAACGGTCCCCAAACTATTCTGAGTAGCGACTCCTTTAAGGCTTAACCCCGAACTGAATGTACAAGGCTTCGGCATATCTCCTTTCCCACGATGACCGGTCTAATAATGGCAACAGGAGAATGAGCAAGAACATCTTAGATGCAATTTTTTTTAGTGACCTTTTTCTAAACTTCTCCTAGAAGCACCCAAGTCCTCTTTGCACTGAGTTCTGGCAAACAGGATCTCTTCACTGAAATGCACTGTGGTCTTTTATCTGCAAGCAAAGCACATGCATCTCCTTATGGACCGCATTCAAAATAATGACATGTAAAAGCCATCATGGATATATGTGAAAAAAAAACGAAAAAAACATTCCTTAATGTAAAACCAATCAACAGTGATGTGGGTGATTTGGTGTATGCAGTAACACACCTTGTTTGACCAAATGTGTGTACATGTCAATGTGCTGTCACTGACCTATGATCAGTCATTTGCAAAAAAAAAAATGCAGTGTGGTTTTTGTGTGAATGGTGCATGTCACTGCCAACATCACAGTGTACTCCCAAACCCCAACTTTAAATATTATTATGCATTTCATCCAAATGCAATTGCATACAGTGCATCCATAAATATTTTATATACGAGTATGACACACGCAAAAAAAAATGTCATGTTTCTATAGAATTGTACAAATGTATTTTCGTGATTTAAGGGTGTGGGCTTTTGACTATATTCCCTGTAAGACTCCAAAGTTCTTTTGTACGTGCTGTAAATGCAAGAGTGCTCCCGTGGGAACGGTAACTAAGAGATACTTCATGACCTTCCTCTCTCTCGCTCCTTCCTCAGACTGGAACTAGTGTCCTCAGGTAAGGCTGATTGTGACTGTTTGGGTTTGCAGTAACCTTTCCGTCTCCTGCGTTATTCCTTTCACTCGTCTGGTGAATTGACTCTCTGGTCAGGTCGTGGCTACTCTTACCCAAAGTGTAATGCGGAAAGCTGGCAGCCTAATGCCGCCGTGCGTTAACGGAATTTAGCGGCACAGTGTTGTGCCCTAGTGTCTCGCCAGCCTAGCTGTAGGCACATCCCTATCCATCCTCTCGTGTCCGAGACTAATGGCAGCCGAGATCCCGAGTGAAGGATTTTGTACGTGACTTGAGCACCGACGGTGCGACTGCTGTCGATTTTACTGGGTTAGCTTACGGGGTGCAGTAACTGAATGGGCTTGTGATATGCACTGTAAACCCACTGGTCTTTCACAATCATCCTTGATTCTGCCTTTTCACAGTCTTTTCTAATTGTGATCTCTAACCTTATGAAATAAATGCATTCCCTGTTTCACTTTAAGACTCATCTCTTTTTTTGGTTTTTCAAGAATTTATTACGGACCTACTTTTACCTAAGTAACACTGCTGATCTGTTTTTTTTTTTGTTTGTTTTTTTTTAAAGTAATACGTGCATTTAAAAGTCCCTTTGTTTTGGTGCTTGAAGTACAAAGCTGTGTGCAGGGATTTAATAGGGTACAGTTTGCAGATAGAATATTGGAAAACTTGCCAAAGACTTTAAACACAAAATAGTCCTTTTATTGATTGCAAACCAAACTTTTGAAGACAACTATATAAAAAAAACAGCAATAGGGAAGACCAAGAACGCTAATCCAAGCTGTACCTAACAACATAGGAGCCTCAGTCTGAATTAAAATGCTACACTTTTATATAATTACTTCTAATTGGTTCTAGTTTGCAAAATACTCTGACTTAATGACTGAGCCAACAGCCTAAGTTCTGCAAATCAAAGGCCTCTTTTACTGTTGCCGGGTTTTTGGCCTACATTAATTCTGTACGTCTAGTCTAGGGACCTGTCAGAAATGTAAGATTTCCAGCATAGAAGTCAATCTCAGAATAATGCAAACTGAGGGTCTTGCCACATTATTGAAACAACACAAAAAAAGAAAAAAAAAAGCCTCATTGTGAGGAAAACAGTACTTTCAGTGCTTCCTTAGTCTTCTGTTGACAAATATCACATTGCAAAACACAGAAAGAACATGCAGGTAAAACAACAATTTAGAGCCCACTGCCTTTTGAGTGCCATTTCAACAAGCATCGCCAACTGGGCAGTGTCAAACCTGGTCCTCGACGGCAGGATCCTCTTCCTAATTTACTGTCATGTCCAATGGTGGCATACGCCATGAGAGTTCATTGGGGTTAATGTAGAAGTAAAAGGAAAAAATCGCTCTGGTTCTTTCGCGGGTTTTGACAGTAACTGGAGAGCCGGTGTGTTGATGAGAGAGGGCTGCTCAGAGGGTGATGCCCTCTTTGCCCATTATGTCATTATGTGATTGCTCTGTGCTCAGTCTTCTGTCCTTCAGAAGTAGTGCCAAGTCTTTGGGGGTTCACGTCACAATCTACATATCTGAAGAGAAAAAAAAACGATGCCTTATTGATGTCTTACTGGATAACTGTAAGAACAGACCAGTAATTATGACAAACGGCTAGCCTTGTAATTAAAACACAAAGGTCCACAGAGGAAGCGCAGTCATTAAGCTTATCATTTGATTAAGCCTAGTTTGGTGACATTGCATTTTCAATAGACAAAACATAGAGACCAGAAAGAGGCTAATCAAAGCCCTAGGCTAATATCTTAATGACAAAGCCTTTTCTCAGTGGACCTAATTAACTTCCATTGGCATGCTTAATTATCAGTGAACGTCACTCAGCGTAAGATTGCAACTAAACATGAAATTGCTGTGTGCATGGGAGACTCTTATGAGTAGATGATACACATGTTTAAGCAGGCAATGAGGAAGGCTTGCATACTGAAAAGCTACTCTTACTTTTAAATTGTTTTAAAGTCTAATCCCTACACACTAGTATTTGAACAACCCTGTGGGAAATATATTTACAGTATACTTCTGCTTACTATACTAGTGTGACATGTCATTACAAGAGATTAAATATTTATGTTTAGTCCACATTCACCATCCACATTTGCACATTTATGTCTAACCTAGTACGTATACCCACCTTTATTCTGACTAACTTGTTAGGCCAGGTAATGTATGGGTGACACGATTCCTGTAAGACAAAGAAAGACCATATCGGACGATGGTGTGAGTGCAAAGCAGTGCCATTGCAAGCAAAAAATGTGAAATTAATGACTGTATGAAAAGCATACAAAGGAACAAAACAATGTCCACAATACATTCTCCCAAGGGGTAAATCACAGGGGGGTGAGGCACGACAAGAGCTTTTTCTGTAAAGAAGAGGCATTAGTCAGGAGGTCTACACACACCGAAGCACAGAAAAAGGTACTTTGGGAAAGCCCATGCATGCTGCATTTGATGCAGTATCCTCTTTTGAGAAAATGTCAAGTGAATTCAGGTCAGGCAAGACTGACCATTAAACCATAGATGCATTTTGAATATTTTTGAAACTTTTTATTTACCACTTCATTGAATTACCAATAACACAATTATCCCGATTTGACCGTGTTGGCCTTTTGGAATCGAAATGCAATATGAATTTATTTCCAAACTGCAATTATGCTGCATCTGAAGTAGACGATTCTAGAGGGAGCAATTTTCTCTGGCAGCTACCGATAGTCCAACCATGTTTCCTCACTGGAAATCAGATCAGTAGTAGGATAGGGTTGTGTTAAATGAATCCTATTTTTATCCAAGAGAGGATACTGATACCGCATGGACTTTACCTACAGTAGAAGTATTGAGCATCAGCTTGAAGCACACGTTACATGCACAGCAATCACATATTCAGGCCTGTTTTTGCTCTGTATGACTACCATGTCATAAGAGCTGCGTGGTGAGGTTAGCTGTGGTATGTTAGGAGTATTTTGGTTGAGCATTGTCAGGTTGTATTTTAGATGTGGTAGTTTGTTTCTTCATAAGTATGTGTGGGGCTACATTACACAGTCAAAGGCAAGGCATATATACATATCCGCACATAGTACAAAGTGTTACGGAAAAAAAACCTGCTTACACTAAAGACACTGCCTTTCTGGTCCGTAAACATTTCCTGAATATGAGTATCAAGCGAGAAAGCACAGCATATACAATGAGGAGAGACCCCAAAAGGCAGGCTATGAACAGAAAGGGGTCTACAGGTTGGGACACCAGCTCAGAGCACCGAGTTCCCTGAAAGTGCCAGTAACTACCTACAGCACATCTAAAGAAGGTGAAAGAGAGAGTTAGAACATCAGACCAGGTGAAAAACAGATGTTTTTGTCTGTTTAATAGTGTGTGTGTGTGCTGCAGGTGCATCATCTTGCTAGATGTGTCAACTGGTGTGTTGGGTATGTGTACATTTGAACATCCACATATGGGCAGACATGCGCATATTGAAATATGGCTGTATGTATGTACGTATGTATGTACACAGCCAAGTATCTGCTCTCACAGTTAGAAAAAGCAACACATAGAGACAGCAGAAACACAACAGTGTCATGTCGATGTCCACATCACTAAAGCCTAAACGTGACTAGCAATGTATTTACCTCAGAAAATACATTTTTTTATATCAAATTATATTCAAACCAACCTCTGCACAATACCATATGGAGTAAGGGTAAAAAATGATGACCGATCGACTTTTCTACTCTAACACTAGATTTAACAACATACTAGTCTAAGGACAATGATCGGTTTAACAGTAGTCTAACCTACCACAACCTAAGATAAGAGTAGATTTTACGGAATTCTAAACTAGGTCCCTTACCTGCAAGCCGCACCGTGACCTGGGATTATCTCACATTCCCCGCCATTCTGGCAGAAGTCCGGCCTGACCTCACAGACACTCTGGCAGGGGAGCCCGTCGACCGTGATGTAGCCGGGGTCACACAGACACTCTGCCTCTTTACTCCAGCGATTGACCACACAGCGGGAGAACTCGTTGCAAGCTAAAAACTTGCAAGGATTCGCTTGATCCCCTGGGAAGATTAGAGGTTTGTAAAGAACACCTTTCACAGTAACAATTAAAGGAGCTTCTATTGCTTGTGTGACTTTTAACTTGTCATAAAGATGACAGACTCTTACAGGCATCAGAAAGTTCCTGACTCTCAGTTAGTAAAACCATTTGTGTATGCTTGTTGGATTGAGTTGACTTGAGAACTACTGTACCAACTTGTCTTTGAAACACATCTTTCAACATGCTGTACATTCAACACACAGATCTCACCAGGCTCCACGTCAAGGGAATGGCTGTCAATCTCTATGTCCAGACGCTCTGCTGCAGTGTTGCAGAAGTCTTCCAGGACACAGTGCACAGCCATTGTGACATTATATGGCACGGACTTGGCAAAGGTCATTCTGCTGTTGACCACCACACTTCCCTCCCTGAAGTTAAGGATCTCCAGTTGCTTGAAGCCAGTCAGATTGGACTGGAGGTATGGGAGCAGCTAAGAAATACATAGAAGAGAATACTCACTCACATGTGAAAGAGTTGAAAAGAAATCATTCACCATATTAATGTGAATGTTAGTGAGGACAATTTGTGAGGACAGAAATAAAAAAGAACAATTTAATAGGGTATGGCAGGACATATATGACTCTTTATAATCAAATGTTGGACAAGTATTTAGACCACATGGGAGAACCTTATGGAGAACAATGTGTGAGTGTAGTGATGTTAGTGTGAACAGATGTTTGTCAGACTGTGTATGTGTGTCTGTGTGTATGTTGGTGTGTGAAGGTGTGCCATATGTGGAAGGGCAGCCAAGGTGTGAGTAGGGAGTATGTATGGAGGGTGTATGGTGTGAGGGTGTTTTATGTATGGGTGAATGTGTGTGAGTATGAATAATGGTGAGTGCGTGTTCTACAGTAGGTATGTATGGGTGAATGTGTGTGAGTATGAATGATTGTGGGGAATAACTGTGAGTAACAGAATGTGAATACCTAGTAGGACTGTATATTGATATGTCTAACAAGATAATATGTCTGTACTGGTATAAGCAATTTCTGTTACACGTATAAAATCAAATAAATATAATTATAAAAAAAAAATAATGTGAATGTTAGTGATGCTGACTCTAATCAACTGTGTTATTTAATCACTAGACAAGTGAACAATAAAAGCAGTGAGGGATTCCTTGTGTCAGTTCTTTGAGGTCTCTGATCATTCAGTGAATGAATACTGAGCTTTGAAGAATGGTGTAGTAATCTAAAATCCTATCAGTGAGACCAAAAATCACCACAGGAGCCTTATTAGAGGTCTCATTTGGAAAATGATTAGCCTCATCTCACAGCATGAGACCTGTCTTTTGGAATAGTCCTACTGTTCACGCTTGAAATTTAGTCTTCGTCGCCTTTAAATTCCCCTTTTCAATAGACCGGAGAATACCAGCGTGGAGATCTCATTAAGAAGATTAGGACAATATATGAGAGGATAAACTAAATCTGATAAAGTGAAGATGCATACAATGTAAATTCTTCAATAATTAGAGAAGTGATTAAACTGTCATTGTTAATTGTTAATGTTATGGCCTTAATGTATGTATATCCGTGTGTTATAATAGTCTAAGGAGCACAGAGAATTTTTACTGTTGCAATAAGCCAGAGTGAGATCCTTGACTCACTGTTCAGAAATGATAAGCAACGCGGGCACACCCTGCAGTTACAAACACCCCCCTGAATATAAAATATCAAATGTTTGTTCAGGAATCCTATGCATGAATATTATGAATACATGAATAAAGCTAAATAAAATAATAATGAAGTAGGGTTTTTTGACCACAGGATCAAGGGAATGTTGTTTCATATTTGCACTGCTTTAGAGGGCCAGTTTCTTCTCATTACAAGCTGCAAAGGATGGGTGGATCATGAACTAATCATTGTGGAGTTGCCTGTTTCTCAGGGGTGAGTATTGCTACATATTTGAATGCTTTTAGAATAATAATGATTGAATAATAATGCTTGATAAATATGAACGACAGGTGCCTGGGAGACAAACTAATGATGATAACAGTAGAGGCCATTCTATAACCAGATGTGCTTGATAAAGGTGAATACATGCATCAGCCATAACTTTATCCTTTCCTTGTAAGATAGTGAAAGAGACTTGCCAGTTCTGTGAACCTGTTTTCCAGTTCTCTGTATTCTGAAGAGCTCTTGTTGAAAAGGACCTCGGAGAACCTCATGTTTGTGACCCGTAGGCTGAAGAACACCACAAGCTCTCTCCCTCGGCTTGCAGTGGTCATAGAAGGAGTGGTCAAGTACTTCAGAGGTGGCGCGGCCGTAGACTCGAACGGATGGTGCTCCTCACTAGACCCGCTTCCAAACCCAAGCAGGTCAATGGTCTCTGTGCTCATAACATCTGCCTGGTCCATCTCCGAGGCAATATCTTCCATGCTAGTTTCATCCGCCAGATCACTCTCTGACGTGTCCGTCTCCGTCTCCGTCTCTGTCACCACATCTTCCCCTTCTCCGTCCTCAGCAATCACTTCCACTCCTGTCTCCTCGTAGGGCTCATCTGTTAAGAACACCTCAAAGAGTCCCAGGTCGATAGATGGAGTTGTTGATAGAGGCTCCTCTGGGGCTTCCGTAGGGGTGATCTCCAGGACAGTTTCCTGCTCCTCCTCCTCCTCCTCCTCTTCTAGTTCAGGACCTGCCTCCTCTTCTCCTGCTTCCTCGGCTATCTCCTCTTCTAAGGTCTCCTCCTCTGTCTCTTCTAAAGCACAAAGGAGTGTCAGCATGACAGTTATGTGAATGGAAAATCAAGACATATTTTTTTTATCATAATGAACTGTAAAAATCACAAGCACACAGCAACAGTTTAATTGAATAAATGCCTACTGTGACCTTAGTCAAATTAAGTGTGCCATTTTCTTCAAAGAATTTAAAAACTGAAATAGTGAAATAGTGATAAAAGCTTTAATACCAAATAGTATTTATTCTGTTAAATTATGAATAATACAGGACACCTCACAACAAGGGGGAGATAGTTTGTACTCCTATTTATATCTCCTTGTTGATGAGGGAATGGATCATACAATTATTACTGCAAATGCAAAACTCCATCATGAAGTTTACTTCACATAATCACATTATAGACCAGCATGTACAGATGGGTTGTTAAACCTCGAATGAACTTGAGCTTAAGTCTCTCAGCTCTTAGGCAACACAAATTATGATTGATACACTGGTGCAAAACTTGTAAATTAGGATTTATGATCTTAAAAGTTACTGGAGCTTCAAGTTCCAAGACTTTCCAAAAATGTCATGAATAAATTAAAACATAGTGTGCAAGTCTTAATGTGAAATATCTGAATGTATTGTTTGGAAAATAGCATTTGTTGCCATAGTACATTAGTAGGCCTACATTTTGGCCAAAGAGTTTGAGGTATTTCACTTCTCTGCTTTAAAACCTTTGACCTCACCTGGCTCAGGCTCAGACTCGGGTTCAGGCTCAGGTTCAGGCTCAGACTCAGACTCGGGTTCAGCCTCAGACTCAGACTCAGGTTCAGGCTCAGGCTCAGGCTCAGACTCAGGCTCAGACTCAGGTTCAGGCTCAGGTTCATCTGTATCTGCAGGCTGGCTTTCCTCCTCAACTGCTGCCTCTTCTGTTTCTTCCTCCTCAACCTCTGATTCACCTTCTTCTGTTTCAGCTTCGATCACATTTTCATCCTCTGGCTGCTGGTCGGTTATGATTTCCACTTCTGGTTCCGCTGGAACATCTTCCTCTGTCTCCTCAATCTCCTCTATGACGGCATCCTCCACAGGCTGAAGGTCACTTGGTTCTTCCTCAGGCTCCGTATCTTCATTTGGCACAAAAGGAAGATTGTCCTGCTCTTCTGGCTCTGGGAAATATAAATCTCCTTCATCATCAGGTCCTTCTGGTACAATGATCTTTATGCTTTCTGAGGGTGGAGCTGTGGTCTCCTCCTCAAACTCTTCCTCAGGAGGAGTTGGCTCCTCCTCAGCTTCTTCTGAGACCTCTACCTCTTCTGCAACCTCAGTCTCCTCCTCCACAGGTTCTGGAACTTCAACCTCCACTTCAGCCACAGGCTCCTCAGATTCATCTTCCTCTTCTACAATCTCTTCCTCAGGTTGAGATTCTTCCTCTTCAACTGCCTGTTCCGGTACTTCAACCTGTTCATCTTCAGGCTCCTCAGGTAGAGACTCCTCCTCTGAAATCTCTTCCTCAACAGGCTCAGCCACATCAACATCAGCCTCTTCAGATTCTGATACTTCTGCTTCAACCTCCTCCTCAGGTTCAGGTTCAGCACCTTCTTCCTCTTCCGCTTCAATGATTTCTTCCTCCTCTGGTTCACTTATTTCATCTTCAGGTTCCAGGACTTCTTCTTCAGGTTCAGCCACTTCCTCTTCACTAACTTCCTCCTCAGGCTCACTGACTTCCTCCTCAGGTTCACTAACTTCCTCCTCAGGCTCACTGACTTCCTCCTCAGGCTCACTGACTTCTTCCTCAGGTTCACTGACTTCTTCCTCAGGTTCAATGACTTCGTCCTCAGGTTCAATGACTTCGTCCTCAAATTCACTCTCTTTCTCTTCTGGTTCACTCACTTCCTCTTCCAATTCACTCACTTCCTCTTCTGGTTCACTAGCATCCTCCTCTGGGGCACTAACTTCGTCTTCAGGTTCAGCCTCTTCTTCAATGACAACCTCTACTTCGGGCTCACCTGGCTCCTCCTCAGGTTCACTCACTTCGTCTTCAACTTCAACTACTACTTCTTCCTCTGGTGGCAATTCCTCCTCAGGTTCAGAGACCTCAGGCACTTCTTCCTCAGGTGCACCTTCCTCACTTTCAGGTGTCTCCACCACTACCTCCTCTTCGTCCACTGCCACCTCCTCAGTCTCTTCTAAATCTCCAAGTGGCTCAGTGGGGGGCTGGTGGGTTATTGCTGAGAGTGTGGTCACTGGAAGGCTGGAATCAGAATCCTCTGTATGTTCTGGGCTTACCGTGGCAACTGTCAGTAGAGTTTCAGTAGTGGTGCCTGGTAGACTGTCCTCTTCTAATATCACGTTGGGCAAATCACTATCCAGACCAACCTCTTCATCTGGTTCAGAGTCAGGCAGTTCCTCTGTAATGAGGTTTGGTGAGAGATCACTAACAGGTGCCTCTTCTTCTGCCTCTGCTTCATCCTCTACAGGTGGTTCAACAGCAGTCTCATCTTCTGGTGAATGAGGAATGTAGTCCCTTACTAGTTCACCAGTTCCATCTTGGATGATAGTCTCAATCATATGGGTGATGAATGGCTCCTCTTCCTCTGGAGGGCTGGTTGGTTCGGATTCTTCATCTGTTGGGATGTCAGGGTAGTCCTCACTGCCAACTGTGGGCTCTAACAAAGTCTCCAGAGCATTCTCCTCCTCAGGAGAAATATCAGGATGTATCTGCTCCTCCTCAGAGGTTTCAGGTTCCTCTGCCTCCTCAGATACATCCAGGTCATTGTAGGAATCTGGCTCCATAGTCTGATAAACATAATGCAGATCACAGTATTATTCATAAGTGCAACAATTTTACAAAATTACTTAAACAAAACAGGGGAAATTAATTAAACGGAGACAATGAATCTAATGCTATGTGACGGGTAGGAGGGGGTTAAGGCTAGACGGTCACCTGAGTCACCTGACATGTTATTCACGTGACCCCCGGTAATAGGTAGATGGCTACTAGGTTGCAGGCTCTTTTGTTTAAACCACATGGCGCGGCAAACAGTGGTGAGAGCACTGTTTCGTGTGTGACTTTTTGGCCGGCGGTGATTTAACAGAGCGAGTAAGGTGAAGTTTCTTTTAAAGCCGTTCACCCATGTAGTTGTTTTAATGTTTACCAACATTTCGTATTCGTTCTATTTGCAGTACACTGCAGTCTTCCAGCCCATCTGCTTGCCTGGGCTCTTGTGCAGTATTACCATCATTATTTGTGTGCTCTATTGGGGATTGAATCACCCATTTGAAGTTATTCTTTTTGAGTGTTTGTTTTAGTTGTGTAGTAGATACCTTAAACTGAATACAACTTGGTGCTCGTAATAGTTTGGCTTAAGTACCCCACTCCTTCCAACTGTCATACCGTGACCAACAACTCAAGAAAATAAAAGTGCTTTATTTTTGTACACAGTCTCCTGCCTTATTCATTCAGTTGAATACACCTATTGGGGAATTCTGGGAAATCTAGACCTGTGGATTATAAATGGTCATAACTAAGTAACTGCAATCTTGTAAGGGTTACAGCTATATAAATTACAGTGTACTGTATGTCTGCCCTGGGCAAGTTCAGTGTACGGAAATAAATACATTACCTCTTCAGTTGCATCAATCAGTTCAGGTTCATCAATCAGTTCAGGTTCATCAACATCTGGTTCCAGAGGGCTTACTTCTAAAAAAAAATCAAGTTTATAGAACTGAGAACATCTGAATCTGGGAATTTAATGAAATGACTGACAGAGTGTCTACACACTCTTCCAGCATAAATTGTAAGGAGGAAAAGCATTCCGGTAATGTACCTGGACCAAAGACAAGTGTGCTGAGATCAACTGGAAGAGTCGCCTCCTCACTCAGGGCAGTGGTCATCAAGTCCGTCAGGCTGGGTGGTGAATCTGTGTCTGCGTCTCCCTCTGTCTCTTCTGCTGTAGCATCAGGGCCGATGTTCTCAAACAGGACAGCGTAGTGAACTGAGATTCCTCCAGAACTGAAACAAGATCATCAAATGATTAGTTCACTGGAAAAATCAAACATCTACCTCAATTTACTCCACCTGGATCTCACTACAACTGTAAAATGTTCCCCTCAGCACAAAGGTTCAGAGAAACCCCAATGAAAGTGATGTGTGAACAGTTGTTGCGATTCTTGATTTTGTGGAGGTCAACACTTTCTTGCTAGAAAACTACATCTTATTCATGGCTATTGGATTATGATTGAATGTACTGTATATTTTTCCATCTTATTCTGAGCAAGAGATGGGACTGGTGGAGACGATTAATACCCTCCAATTTGTGCTTTCAGAGTAACAGATGCATAACCTAATCAGCAAAGATTAACAACAGATGCCTTGCGATTCATGCATCCTGACAGAAAGGACGGAGAGAAAAGTCAATAATGATTTGCTCGGAGGATTTGGCATATTGTTAGGTTTTGTGTAGAACTTGGACAGATGAGAATATCTTTAATTGAAAAAAATAAATAGTGTTATATTTCTGTAATTATGTTCAACATGGTGTAAATTGAGTTTTATGTAATATATTGTATGCTTTAGCTGTTTGGCACTGTAGGCTAATGCCATTGGATCTGCTCAATAATTGCTAAAACTAAAGCCTTTTTTTCTCTATACCAAACAAATACAAGATGATTAGCAAAACAATAAATATTTACCCATCGTCTCCTTCCGTTGCGCTGGAGTTGTGTAAGGGAGAAAAAAAGAGGACAGGAAATAGGTGATAAAAAGAAATAAGTTGATCATTAGCACACTCACTTGCCATACATGTATCAAAGTGGTCATAGGACTTGACACATTTAGTGAATTATAAACTAACAGTGTGAGTTTCCATATGCACGTCTTCATTACTAGATGCAACTGATAATGTAAGAGGCTAGGAATTGAATTAGATGGCATAATGAAAAAGACTCAATCACATTATGTTCCATTCTGGGCCCTTTCATTGTGTATTTCAATGATGTGGAATAATAATAGCAATCATGTCTGCAGAGAGACTGATGATGAGGATGGCAGTGAGGAAGATGACCATGATTATCCCCAAGCAGAGGGATGAAGAGCCTGGGACGGCACTTGCAGTGCTCCGCTGGGTAGCAGCAAGGGCTCTGACTCACCTTCCTCATTAACGCGTCTCAGATGGTCCCTTTCACTACAGCCCTGCACGCAGGAAATGCCTGCGGAATATGATCTCCTCTTGCTGCTTAATCCCCCTGACTTTTTTGTGCCCCCCCCCCCCCCCTCCACACACACACACACACACACACACACACAGTTGGTGGTGCATTGAGGTCCAAATAAGGGAATTAACGGAAAGCTGCACCTGATTCCCAAAACGTTAATCTCCTTGAATCCGGGTAGTTTGTTGAAGACGTGCAACATCTGTGAAAACAAAGAAACAAATGAAAGTTTGAGCTTTGCTTGAAATCAAAACTTTTATACCATTCTTCCTGTTCCAACCTGAATACCATACATATCATAGCGTTCCAATATCATGAAACAAGTCAAGTATTTAAGTATATGTTTGACATGTGAGAGGTAAAACATTTCTCTAGCACTAGTCATTGAACCAAAATAGTGAATACATCATTAGACATTAACACTCTTGAAAATTATTGGGGCTGAACTGAGATTCATTCACATTTTAAATTCTGAGTAGTCCCTTTGGCTTTGGGGCATTTCCTTCATGTCCGCCTTACTGCCTTTTAGGCTGTCAATTTAAGACAAAACTGTAAAGGTGGTGTTGAGTTAATCAGGGCTTTCCCTGACATGACCTGAGAGCCCTTAACTTAAGCCTCTCTGTGCTCATTTGGGCTTAACCAACATTATGTGTTGCAGCAGCGGCAGCAGAAACACTAAACATTTTATGGTACCAGCTGGAGCAGAGCACGCTTAAACTACTCCACTTGAAAAATGTGCACATTTCCCTGGAGAGTGGCTTTTCATTTCCTATTTGTCATTCTATCCTGTTTATGTTACGTCAATGTTTTTTTTTTTATTATTTATTCTTTTCACCACAGCGTAGCATTTTCAGTTTGAGGCCTTGTTGTTCTTATGAAACAAAGGCGTTCACCCCTTTTTTTCAAAATGTAGACTAGAGCAAGCCATTACTTTTCTCATTCATTCCAATGGCTTTGTTTGAGAATGGGAAGGAGAGCATAATCAGTCGCCAGCATTGCTTCACCATGAACTTGAGTCTCCTGAATGCTTCTCACCTGCTCTTGTAGGTGTCTGGACAGGTCGTGGTACTGAGGAGAGTCAGCGTCGTCCAGTAGCTCCCTGTATCCAGGGTCCACCAGGTTGATGGTGAACTCCACTGTCTGCTCCACAGACTGCTCCGGCACCACGTTGGGGAGGTCAGAGTCCTGGAAGATAAGGGCAAGCTCAAGTACATTCTGCTCACAGATTCTTTCAGACGATTATATATATATTATATTATATATTTTTTCTTACACTGTGTATCACTGTTATTATTTACATTCTTAAAACAAATGTGATGAAAACAATACAACTTTTAACACATGTCTATTGTCTATGTCCAGATAGGGACAACAGTAGGCCAGGATTACCAGGATGTTGATGTAAATTCTGTACTGTTGCTGCTCTATGTCTGTGTCTTAAATAACCACACTGAGAGGAAGGCAGGGGACCCACACACGGAGCCAAGACAACAGCAAATCCTTGTTGCTCCTGTCCACTTCTCACATGGATGTCAACAAGGGTGAGTGGCCCTGTCTTTACCTCCTCAGCCGTCTCAGTGCCTTCGTCTCCTTCATGGCCTTCGTCGCCTTCGTCGCTCGGGGTGCCAAGAGTGGCGTCGGGGGCGTCCGGGACAGCAGGCGACTCTCCCTCCTCTCCTGAGTCTGTCTGGGCACCCTCTGGAACAGGTGGCGGAGTAATCAACAAGCGTTTAAGCCTGGACATGAAGTTACAGAAACAAACTAACAAATCCCTAAAATCAGACTTTGGAGTACCTTCTGTTCCCGCTGCTACGGCTGGCTTCTCTGATGCCACATCTCTGTCAATGACAACCATAAATATGTTATGAGGCATATACGTTATGAAGCATATACATTATGAGGCATATATACATTACGAGGCATACATCTGCAGACTGAGGAAACAGTTACGCCACGTTATCTGGAAAAGTACAGTCTGCGTTATTGCTCACTTTGTATTTATCACTATCACTCGAGTATTTTCTGTGTATCTGTGAGAAGCTGAGATTCTGTATTTCCAGGTGACTCATTCACCGGGTACAATTCATTTGACTTCTTGTCCATGTTGAATGACACTTGCCAAGAGGCTCTAACTGAAACACAGTGAGAGAAAATAGTTTCACTCTCCCCGAGGAGAGAACACAGCTTGGGCCTTACCGTCCTGGCAGCTGGTCCGGCCGCAAGTTCATCCTCTGCCAAAAGTCGATGTCGATGCCAGACAAAGAAATAGCAGTGATTACAGTCGCTCATCACAACGCACAGACCCAACCACAAATTATTACCCTCAAATTACTTAGTGGCACTCACTCAACTTCTCGCACAATATAATTACACCGTTGACATAGTGCAGACAAATGAAGTTTCGGGAGGGAACAGAAAAGGTGACACAGTAGTTGGGGAGTAAGTCAAGGACAAAAGCTTGTTGCCAAAAAAAGAAATGGTACCACATTTAAAGTCAGGCTATGTCTGGTCATGAAAAGGTACATCACAGGGAAATGGGCCATATTTATCTTGCTTTAAAGGATATGAAAAGTGTCTACAATTTTCAGAAGGGTAGATGGAAGTTAATTACTTTACAGAAACATGATCATTACATTACGTTTGACTAACGCTTTTTAGCCAAAGCGACTTACAGTACAACATGGTAAACAGTTTAAGCTTTTTAAAGCAATTCTCGAAACAATTCTAGGAAAATGTTCAAATAAGGCAGAGTGCAATAAGAATAAGTGCATCAGTGAATGCTGTTTTTGAACAGTCAAGTGTCAGTTTTAGTCACGGGTAAGTCTAGGATCAGCAAGACTAGTTGTAAGCAGTGCTACGAGAGGAGATGTTCTCTGAAGAGCTGGGTCAGTGTTAAGCAGAGCCTCGCCCGCAGTCTAACACATGTGGGCTGCAAATAAAGGTACGCCATTAACTTTAGCCTTGAGAGATCATTTAATTTTCCACCAGGGAAGCGGGGGAGTTATCATGTTTTTTTCCCCCAACCCAATTGAAATATTCGTTCAACCCTGCACGGCTAGAAATGCTTAGTGTGTCACTTGGTGGCCCGGCTACATACAGGCAGCTGCGAAGGACCGTCGCCCGTCTGAGTTTACTATCACTCCTGGACATTCACGGCTTGTTTATAAGTGAGGTGTGAAGGCGTGCCAGGAAGGTCGGCGAGGGCCACATTTGTTAGAGGTTGTTTTAGCCTTCTCTTGGAGTTATTATTCTGTGAATGTCGCAGCTCACCATGAATAATGCATAGAGCAGTCATCAGTATTCTTGAAAAATATCACTTTGGTCCCAAAGGCATTTAACACAGCCGAAGGGAACAAACAGTACATATCCCAAGTGGAATATGCACAGTGTATGAATACACAACCCATGTGAGGCTTTATATTCTGAATTTAATTTGTACAATTACAAGGGTGCAGTATATTTAAACTAACTAACTGAACAACTGTTATTTTTGTATTTGCATAATATAAGATGTTAGAGTTTTTTGGAATAATGTCCAAATTGTATTTTGACGCAAGGAATTGCTGTACTCCTTGACACTTTTTTGATTAAAAAAAAAATCCTTTAAGCTGCCAATGAATGTATTCTTAAAATGTATTATTTCAGGCTTGTTTGACGTTCCCACGATCTCATGTAATTTCCCTGTTGGCAAAATTTCAAACACTTGACTGAACTTCACATTTTGATTAGAAATTACTATGCATCACTGCTAAACCCAATATCTTCTAGAAGGAAAAACATTCTTTTCTTCAAGTTCAGAAATTAGGAAAACATCTTCTATTGTTTGACGGTTTTGAAAAATTACCCGGTATATCATGTTGAGGTGCTCTTCTGAGCTGCTGAAGTTGTTGGCAAGGTCCGATATGCAGAGAGACTCATGCTGGCATGTGTGGACCCAGCGCTGGTACTCTGTGGTTCCCGGAATCCGGTCGAAAAAGATCCGGAAGGCTTCCCAGACGGCCTCCTGACAAACTGACCACAGAGGGAGAAAGGTAGTGAGCCTATGGATGAGGCCTCAGCCTGCTTTAGTTACACTGATTGACTTCCCTTTTTTTGTAGTGCTTTTACCTCGATAGCACATGAGAGAGAGAGAGAGAGAGAGAGAGAGAGAGAGAGAGAGAGAGAGAGAGAGAGACAGGAAGTGGGTGGGATGGGGTGCGATCGGGACAAGACCGCAGCCGGGAGTTGAACCTGGGTTGCCAAGGGCACCCATGTGACCCAAATGTGTTTCGGTGCTGCTGCTGCTGCTTGTGCCACAGCTTCACCACTCTGATTGACTTTTACTACACTATTAAAAAGTCCTTAGAGGATGCAGCAGGTTAAATTACACAACAGATGGATCTCATCCCAGAGCCCATGTCATTATTCCACTCATTATTTAGAGTTATATATTAATCAGTGGCATCTATTACTGCAAAGTTATAATAAATGCATAACAATCATGAATGCATTATGAAGCTCTCCCCTGTGCCATGTAGTTGCAGATCAAAGTGGACATTTTAAATGCTTAAAATACATACAAACAACACAACATAATCCAATATTGTACAATGGAATTTTCAACCACATTCCCTGATGCTCTGCTTTCAATTCAACTGAGGGTAACAGAAGAAAGATCAGTGAGGGGGACCCTCTCGAGCCCACGAAAGGGCTCTTTGGGGGAACTATAACTCGTCAGGTGAGGGCGTCAGCCTTCAGGTGTGAAAGTAACTCTGTAGTGTGGTCTGTTTACTCATCATGGTTATGGTATTTAAAAGGTGCTTTTGTCCAAACTACAAGCCAGAGGACAATGCTGCTGTTCACTAGCTTGTCACGTTTCTTTAGTTTATAACAAACTTGTCCATCCTGGCTGATCATCTCTCATGTCTGGTGAGCAGGACTGAGCTGAGGGGGCACCAAGCGGATTTAACACACACAGCAACTTTGTGAGTTCCAACGTCTCTCAAAGCCCACTCAGCAAACTCTAATTTATTTGCTGGACTGAATTAATGCAGAGGGGTTGGACAGATTGAAAAAGTAGCCCCACCACACACAAACGCACATACACACTCAGTGCGAAGCCTCACTCAATATGCAGTTGTACTACAGACTAGTCTTATGGTGTACATGCAATTACAGTAGGAAACGGCACAGGCAATTACCTTTGGTAGCCTACATTAGACAATACATGCAAACATGACAATATTATAATTGAAAAGAGAATTTATATCCTCATTATTGTATGTATTTGCAGGACAAGCCTGTACAATAAATAGCACAGATTACACTACCATTCTTCCACTGGGTGAGAGATTCTCTGTTCAGGCGAGGGTGACTTATGGATAATCCTCCCTGAACAGCAGTTATGATAGTAATATCTTCAGTGCAGACAGCCTTGTTGCCGTGTATAAGCATATAGTGGGAAATATCCATGTTCAGGAAAACATAAAGTTGGAGGAAGTCTGGAGGAAGTCATTTATTTTCAGAGGGTAGGATACCATATACCCACTGCAGTGCCAGCCTTTCTTCCACTGTCACTTTGAGTTTTCTTTGGCGTGTCTCAGACTCAATTGTTTCAGTGTACTTCTCTTTCCTACAGTGACATTGCATCAGTGGAATATCTTATCTGCAGCCACATACTGTACGTTTCCCTTTCCCTTGGACTCACCTCTGAGCTTGTAGTAGGCTTGGTGACTCGCGATGACCTCTCGTATGGTCTCTTGGGGACAGACTTTCACCCCGGAACGGAAGACCGCCGCTCTCTTTGTCCGGTGAGGTTTCAGCTCAAACCCTGTCAGTGTGGTGACACCAGCACTCTGCTTGCTTGTGCCTATCAGTTCTCTTAAGCGCAGTGAGTTGATGGCATCGGCTGGATGGAGAGGGCTGTAACTGTGCTGGTCTGTAAAAAAGGAGAAATTAGATTATTAAGAAGTCAGATTGATAGGCTGCTATGAGATGGCAATACAATTGCTTGATCCCTTCTGTGTTCACAGTCAACTTTGATCGTTTTTTACTTTTGTTTTACTATTTTTTTCTCTTGAAAATATTGTTAATTCATCTGACTATTATGAGGCATCTGAACACAAAAGAAAATCATTTTCATAAACATAAAAATCATAAACATTGTACTGTATCTGTGCTTCTGTACATTCACAACACACACACTTCACCCTCACTCCCCCTATTTGCTTTTATGCCAGTCCCAACTGGAACCTTTCCGCAACAGAATCTTCCCTTTTCTGACTCGCATGATCTCTGGTCAGTAGGAAGGAAGTAGGAAGTGGAAGTTCAAAACGGGCAATATCCCATAGAACTTAAGTTGACACACAAAGGTCTATCACAACAACAGGAACACATAACTAGCAAACATGAAACGAACACAACAGGAGAGTTAATCAATATCATTTGAACATTCGCAGCAGGACAAAGGGCAATTGTGCTGTTTACTTGTCACATTTATTTATTTGAATTTTTTTTATCACAAACTTGTCAATTCTGGCAGTCTTACAGTTCTACAGTCTTACTCTGAACTCAAGTAACGTTAATGGACAAAGCACACTGGTTCTTGTCATGTGTATTGTCAGAACTGTATGTCCCCACAAGGCCTTGTGTATCTTCACAGTCACAGTTTGGCGCCGAGGACGCCCATCAGTCAACACTCGCATTTGCAGACAGAGCCGAGTTCATGCAGGGTGAGCATCCCATTCCCGCCCCATCCAGCAGAGAACATGGATGTTTAAAATTCACAGCGGTCACCAAGGAAACAGATTGGACTCTCAACAGCACATATCCATGGCTTGCATAGTCAGAGAGACATTTAGATTTCCTTAAATTTGAAGGGTTTTTTATTTTTTATTTACTGAGGCCCAGATATACAATATAAAGTCTGTGTTGTGTGTGTCTTTTATGGCACAGTGCCATACATTTGTCTGCCAACCATTCAGCGCTTTTACACTTTCAGCTGAGAGAATTGATCCCGGTCATAACAAGCAGATAGCTGCTGTTTCTCTTTGGCTGTAAAGGCCCACGTTGAGGATAATTGTTTGGGTTTTGTATGGATTCGCTTTGGACACAACACCACACCAAGTGAATTCTTAACCTCCAGACCTCCAGTCGATAACAAGCCACAGGAGGATGCAACAGGAAAGCAGCAAACTTCTACAAATACAACCAAGCTGACTTTTTAACGACTTTTGCGTTATAATACAGCATATCAAACATGGCAAAGAAAATGTTCACTAATTGCACAAGGCCAAGACAACTAACATAGAAAGTTATTTAACAAAATATGTTTATTCACTTGATATAAATGTAAAGATTATTCCAAGGGATTAGCCAAAGGCTACACCATAGAAATTAGAAACCTAGATACCACATTGTCTGTTGAGTTCTATTAAGTGGCAACAGTTGCCGGCAATCAGAGACACCTGTCTGATTTCCAGTCAGAGACACCTGTGTCTTCATTGGCCTACAGTGATCTACTGCTCGATTGTTGCACCCACCAAGATGGCGGCGCTACTGACGTACGTTCTGGAGCCCAATGCAGTAGCCTATCTAGGATTCTGATATGGGCTACACTATGGCACTCAAACAATCCAAAATTGCAAGTGGATGACTAGGCCTACTGTACTTGTAGTATGCTCTCACTGACCTGTATTCATTTCTATGCACTGAGTGTCACGGGGATGTAAGATGACAGCAATGGCATTGGCATACTAGCACTAGCATACTTCCTCACGATGGCCCACTGTATACTTCAGGGACAAATCAATTGCTGAGCAAATCAACTTAATTGCTGAGACCTACTCCGATGGAACAAAAGTGCAGGGAACAAAATTGAAGCCAAATATGGTTTGAGGCCAAGAAACTACTGTAACATGAGTGGGACAGTCTGGCAGGAGAGGCTAAAGCAGCACTGCTTCCTTGGAGAGTACTGCCTGTGTAGCATTTAATCCATTGCTCTTGGTTTAATAGCATGCTGTGCAATGATGAAACAATAGCTTACGGTAGGAAGAGCTTAGTGTGCTGCCACTATTGCTCATCTTGATGTCTTAACCTGAGAGGTGCCAGAGATGGTTGCAAAAGGCACGACTGTTCGAGGCAACTGCGGCCACTTACACCATCACAGGAGGCTGTGCCAGCATGTTACGCAACGCTCACTGCATGAGTTCATAGCTGGTCTTTGATGAATTCCATGCACACACATTCCAAAATTAAATGTAGGCTTGGTGTGTATTATTGGTCCACTGTTGTGTATGTGCTGGGCCATTAGAGTGGTCAGCATCATAAATGATGATGGATAGCTTAAGAGCTTACAAAACTCCTTACAATGTTTAGCGCTACTGTACACCAGTCATCATATCTATATCATTGCTCATAAACAACCACTGAAAGCCTTCATATACTTATATTGTGCTTCACATACATGAGGAAGCTGTTCTATTTGCATAGAAATGCATTCTACTTGATGAATGAGTCCAATGTATGAATGGCAGGGACTACTTTTAGTCACTGTAGCTCAACAGGTGCTAACTATGATCACAGCTTAATTACTAAATTGAACTTAACTGTACATTTTTATACATCATCCAGGTTCTGCATATAGTAGGCCTACTTAAAAACCAAAAACAGAACTGATCTGGGTGTTTAGTTTTGTACTTTTGATAACAAATATTTAGCCTGCTATTTCAAATGAATGAGAGAGAGCATTGTAACTGAATTCAGAGTTCATCTTTGATCTTTCAGTGTACAGGAAAAGAGTGAACAAGACGATGATTTACCTGCAACTCCAGAGACGAGGATAACAAAGAGGAGCAGGCTGATGAAAAGCTCGCACTTCAAAGGCATGGTGAAGAAGATTTGTACTCTTTCCCCAGATTAATGTAAAAGGAAAAATCACACACCCAAGAGCACAAACACACACATGCTCACGCACACATAGCCATACACACACACACACACACACACACACTCACACACACGGAAATAGTCCTAAAATCCAAAGAAGGCGACGTTCAGGCGAAGAGGTCAACTCCTCTGTCTCAGGTGGACGGTCTGTGCTCTGTGGGAGTCATTAGTGCCTGTGGGAGACTCAAAGACTATCGCTGAAGCTCTGACTTCGGAGGTCATAGGGGCTCACGCCGCAGATCACTTTCTCAGAAGGTGGACGCCTCAGCCTCCAGAGCTATAGCTACTATCCACCTGTGTCTCGACTTCAGTGTGTGTCTGTCCATCTGGGTGTGTTTGTGTTTTCTAGCTGTGTGTGTTGGCACGACAAGCCCACCTGTGTGTGTCTGTGTGGGGGGGAGGTGTGTGTGTGTGTGTGTGTGTGTGTATGTGATTGAGTGGGTTGCTGGCTGGAATCGGAGGGGGTGGGGTCGGGGAGGGGATCGGACGTGTCGTGGATGGACGCGCAAGGAGCGAACGACCCGAGCGCAGGAGTGAAGAAGCTAAAAAAGCCCGCTCTGTTTCGGGAATAATCTGTTTATCTTCTGCTCAGACATAATCCCGCTTTACCCCATGGGTTGGTCCAGTGTCATCCTGTTAGTGGCTTTCGCCAGAGGAGCATCTGTCGCTCGCCACAGTCAAGTGCTACTGTCTGTCCATCGTGTCTTTGTCCTTCTCTACCATCCTTTGTGCTAGCCATTATTCTCTGTCTCTCTCTCTCTTCCTCACTCTCTCTCTCTCTCTCTCTCTCTCTCTGTCTCTCACTTTGACCTTCACAGCATTATCTGGCTTTGACGAAGCTACAGCAAGCTGCGTACAGCATTTATGTCCACAACTTTCCTCATGGCCTCATGGAACTCTCCAAAAAAAACAGCCCCTCACTCACCAACCAAAACACCTTCTGGGCATTTGCCACGATGGCCAAGTGCCTGGTTCTTTGTTTTTTCCCTCCCCTCCCTTCCCTAATGTAGCGTATCAGCTTATTGTCTGTCTGCCCACAGACAGACGTGTTGTGTCTCTAGCGAGGTTTAGTGTGGATGTGTGCTGGTCCGATGGCTGGCCCCTAGTTCCTGGCAGGCAGCTACACTCCTCCTTAGAGTTTTGGAGGCAGTAAGCCTCTTCGGGCGCTGACCGCTGACCCCTCTGATCAGGATGAGTGGGGGAAAGTTGAAAGCACTCCCAGGACGGACGACAGCCTACTGACACCCGGTGTTATATAGTCCCCGTGACCCACCGAGGCAGGAACAACAGGGCAACAGAGCGCTGGCATGAGCACGGCCACAAACATAGCCAAGGTCAAAGGTCAAAACAGAGTTCCTGTCAAAGGGAGCGCCAAGTACTGTACAGGAGATGGCCATGCTGACGTTTGATGCTGATGAAGATGGGCCTGCTGAAGTGAGGCAAATAATGCCTTAGGTATAAGATGATGAGTGCAATGGCTTTCCCTCCGTGTAGCTGATGCTTTGATGGACACCTGTGCTTTCTCACGAGGGACGTCCTTAACCAGATCAGCTAAAGGACTGTGGGAATGTGTCTGTCCCTCAGCACTATGAGCGGCAACCCCTCCCTCTCTCTCTCTCTGTCTCTGTCTGTCTCCTTCTCTTTCTCTCTCTCTCTCTCTCTCTCTCTCTCTCTCTTCTCCATGGAGTCAGGTGATTCTGTTTGTCTTAGTCTGTTTTGTAAATCTCACTCACGCATTGTGTGCCCCGTTCAAACTAGCTGAGCAACAGAGCTTAAAAGAACATTGAGTTTATGTCAAGTGACTCACTTTCCGGTGATCTCTATCTGGTGACGTCCTTCGTGATGTCTTCATACTGACCGCACATCTAGGCCACAAAACAGCACAGAAATCCAGCTCATGCAGATCGGCACTTGACATTGCTGTCGAATACCATGTGGTACGATCAGAGGGGCAGAGGAATAGCCAGACTGGCACAGTATGTCGGCTGACTTGTGCAGTGACATCCATGCTGGCACAGCCAATTCAGATATTTGTGTGTGTGTTATTACCATCATACACCCAGCGTAGTTGCGGGGATTTTTGATCAGTCAGAATGCCGCCTCTAGCTATTCTCTCCTGATGGATGTGTTTGTCTTATGTGCTGCTCTGTCTTGCAGACTGCAACAGCTTGCCTCATTTAAACTTGTGACCTAGAAATGATCTTCTGCCCAAGATGGTGCAACCAGAGACTATTCTGATGTGCTGCCGGTAGGTAAGACCTTGGACTTATTTTATACCAATTAAAACTATAACAGTTTAAGGCTTTAAGAATTAATAAGATTAATCCACCCGGCTTAATTTAGACCTGCCGACTGCCGCTATGGGTCAGGGCGTGAAATAATCCTCCGATTCTTGCTTTCCAGTCTTCTGTACCATGAATGTAAACTAGTGCTAATAGCAAGGGTGTGGTCTCAATTTCCAATAAAATCCGATCACAGGATCACTGGGATATGGTTTATATGCCCTGTCTATCCATGCTTGAGATTGTGTGTGTATGTGGGGGGGGGGGGGATGAGAGAGAGCGAGAGACAGAGATAGAGAGAGTGTGTGAGTGTGTGTGTGTGTGAGAGAGAGAGAGAAAGAGAAAGAGAGAGAGGGAAAGTGTGTGTGTGTGTGTGTGTGAGATAGAGAGAAACAGTATGTGCGAGAGAGAGAGAGAAGAGAGAGTGTGTGTGTGTGTGTGTGTGTGTCTGTGAGAGAGAGAGAGTGTGTGTGAGAGAAAGAGAGAGGAGAGAGAGAGAGAATGTGTGTGTTTGTGTGTTTCTGTGTCCATGCTGGGGCACGTGTGTGTGTGTGAGTGAGTGGTGCACCCGCTGTGACAGGAAAGTGCCGTGCCGCATGTGACCAGGATCAGCGAGCAGCGGGAGTCCGTCCGTCAAGACTGCCCGGGGTTGCCAGGGGTGACCAAACGCCAGGCCCCTTCTGGCCGACGAGCATGAATGAAGCCCTCGGACCAGATCAGAACGCCGTGGCTTAGCCAAGACAGATCCACACTCCCAACAGGCACCAGGCAAAGCTACGCTCCACACTGGGCTTGCAAGAAATCAGCAGGACCCAACAAGGCAGAGATGGCTATGAGAACACGTAGTGATGTGGAACATACTGACCGTTGGTTGTTATCACGATTAACACATTGAGTGACCCCAAGATAGATGAGGACCCAACAAGGCACGTAATGATGTGGAACATACTGACCGTTTGTTGTTATCACGATTAACACACTGAGTGACCCCGAGATAGATGAGAAGGTTGCCCTCGGCTTGGACTTGCTCTGTTTACACTTTCAAGCCTGAAGAGCCTGAAAAACTTGGACTGGGTGGGAATTCAGCTGGCGTTTTGATCTTTCGTGCCAGTGGAGGCTTTGAGCCTGTATTGATCCTTCTGTCCAGCCAGAAGAATACTTTGATATTAATAAGATGAAATACAGAAGATACAGAAAATAAATACAGATGATATACTATGAAATTATACTAAGCTTTTGGATATATCATTGATTACATATAAATATGTTTGAACAAACTCAATAAACTTTGAAATAGAGGTATAACATGCACTAGAATATAATCACATTGGGAATACAATCCATTGTTTCTGTGTGGTATAGGCTATGTGTGTGTGTATGCATGGACTTATGGTAGTTAAAAACACAAGGTGATCTCCCAGTCTAATAACAATGATGCAATGACAAAGGCTACTCCTTTTTTGTCAATGAAATTATTCTCCACCTGTCAATCTTCCACCACACTCTTTCACAGCCTCTGAAAAGACATGATGTAATTTACTACTGTAAGGCTGGACCAGGGTAAGACTGAGCAGAGGAGAGCAGCGCCTCTAGTGGTGGTTTACAAGTAAGTGCACACCTTTCTTCATCTGCCTTCACATGCTGGGCACCTGTTGATCCTGCTGAAATGTGGGCGTGTGGCTGTTGATGTGGGTGGGATGAAGGAGTACTGCACATCTGCTCAACTGAAGGACAGAGTCGAATGTGCAGATGTTTGTCTTAATTTGGATAACATAGCATCTATTTCTTTGAACTCTTGAGGAGTTCAGTCAAATTTACTTCAGTGTTAACAAATGGGAAGTCAACCCCCATATGATGTCATTGATCTGAATCTATCTCCAATCACCCATCTCAGGGATTTTTTTTTTGTGAACCTTGGTCTATATAAGGTTGCACCACGATAAATTAGTCCTCTTGTCATTTTCTCAGATATCCTCGACTCGATGACAGCAGCACGCTGGAGTTCCATGCATGAGCCAATACTGGCTATAGGCTACCCATCTCTGATCACCAGGGAAAAAAACACAGCCTTTTTTTTAAGGCAGGAAATGCTGATTCGACATGGCAGCAGATCATTGCTGTTGTCCAGCTCCATGTGGTCAGGCCATCCCTGCGCTGGACAGGCAGGACAGGTGTGTAGCCTATGTTTCTTGGTGTTTTAAGCCCCCAACGTTGTCTTCAAGGCAGCGCTGCCTGGAAGGCACTAGGCATGGGTTAAGGGGTTACAGTATATCTGAAAAATACTGTATGGCGGAGTTGTCGATATGTGGGAAAACTCTGGTTTCTAGTACTGTATGTGATCAGGGATTAAGCAGCATTTTGGCATTGTGAGATGTTGCTCCCTCGTTTCTTTGAATTCTCTGATTGACCACCTGCTTTTAGCATCGGCACCTGCCCCATAATCACGGCCCAGTGGAACATCAGGCTCAAATTCTGACTACAATTGAGTATGGCAACGTCAGGCTACTATAGGCCATGTGTATGTGAGAGTGTGTCAGTGTATGTGTGCTTGTACAAACCTGAGTGTGCTCTCTCTCTCTCTCTCTCTCTCTCTCTCTCTCTCTCTCTCTCTCTCTCTCTCTCTGTGTGTGTGTGTGTGTGTGTGTGTGTGTGTGTGTGTGTGTGTGTGTGTGTGTGTGTGGGAGTGGACACTGGTACCAACAGCTTCTATTCATTATCAGCCTAGTGGGGCTACATGCCCACCCAGTTTTGTGTGTTCCAGTGTTCCAGGAATCGTTGACTGATGATTGCTGAATAAAAAATAACTGGCACTCTAGTGGTCATAATAAAAGTGGAGTATGTTTGATGGATTTTTAATGGATAGTTCAAAGTATGGGATATGTTTTATAGCTTTTGTTGACACACAGGGGTGCAGCAAAATTATCTACAAATCCCCATTTAAAAAACAACCATAAAAAACATTACTTTTCCAAACCGATAATTTCCTTTGATGGAGAATCATGATTCGTGTTATTTATGAGGTTAGTAGCAAAACTGCAAAGAATCTAAACCACAGAGAACAACTAAAAAATACACAAGAGCCCTTTTATGGCCCTCTTTTTTAGCTTACACCTCACGTCTTGACATGATGGCAAATGATCAAAATAAAACAGACATAAAGGGGAATCACACCACCATTTGCTGAGTAAAATGGATTTTAAGGCACAAAGCCAATCACAGCAATTATAATGAATTTTATTTGACAAGAACATTCATTAACAAAATATGCCTTTTGTTTTGTTAAATAGCAGCCCCAGTTAATATCCTTGTGCATTAAACGTGAATTCAAAAAGCCTGATGTCAGTTACCACGCTATCATTGTATTAATTGTTGTTGTGCATTCTGTCATTGATTTTTTTCAAATCCACAATCAAAACTGAGACAAACACTGATGCAAGCTCTCCTTCCCTTGATAAAAGCCAAAGCTATAATCTGCTTGTTCGAGCATTACTCCAAGAGTTAGGTTACAATTATTTTTGGCTGATCCCAAAGGAGATTTCACCATTTTCCGAGCTGTGTTTGGATGCTTTTCCATCTGAGGCCAGATGATTTATTGTTATACAACCCTGTCATCCAGTGATCATGTTCAAATTTGATTGTGGCCTTTTAAACACATTTCTGAAACAAATAATGTGATCTGCGCCTCGAGGGCTTCAGACTGTGATTCCCCTGACCGTACACAAGGACTGTGGGCTTGTTTACTCTTGGACTCCACGGTGTTTACTAATTAGGTTACATTTCTTGAAATGTCAGTTTGGATAAAGAAAGTAATGAACACATTCTCAGGATGCATATGGATGGACACCTCTTAAACCTGCTGGCATTTATTTCCACGTTCATGGTTCTCTAATGTTTTGGTATGAAAAATATGACTTTCCCTCTACGCTGAGGGTCCCATTAGGTCACCTTTAGGAATGTGATATTAATCGTGTGTTATACACATACTCACAAAGAGTCAAGGATATTTGGCTTTTGCGTGAAAATTGTTGGCCGTTGTTTCAATAAATTGTTTGAGATAAGGAAATCACCATTGCATGATTCTACGTACTGTAAATATTCTACTTGATATGATGATATAATGCCACTGTAATGTTTTACATTTTCCATAAGAATATGTGTGCCATTAGAGGACCATATATAATCATGCTGGAAGATTGAATAGATTTAATGCTGCAAAATGATCAAACTTTCAGGGTAATTTTTGACTCAAGGGCTTCAATGTTACAGGTGTCATTCCTCATACCCTACTGTAGTAAACATCTAGAAAGTAGTGCAGCTCTGTTACAAGTGCTTATGGAATACATAATACGTATAATTCAGCTTGCCAATGTATGCTTCTCTCTACAACTGATATACTGTAACTGCCACGTATAGGCTAACGCTCGATTAAAGCAGGTTTATGGGAGTTGGACAGCAGAAAACAGGTAGCAGATAACCGAGAGACATTCACATACTACTTGGTGGCGCGGTTGTGCTCCTTCAAACTTACATTATCAGTATGACAGTCCGAAAGAGGCGGCTAGAATTTGTGAGAGGCCTGCGATGACATATGACTTAAAATGTGTGTTTTGGAGGACACGCGAGGGCCATTTGTCCTGCTGTGGTCTCTGATTTACTGGGTCCTTTGGCACGGCATTACTTGCAATGAAAGCCAACCGCTGCCTTGGCCAGACAGCTGCAGGCTCCTCAGATGTCATTTCTCTCAAGAGGCATTAAGTTGAACTAGTGGACAAGACTGAAGGCAGACTAAAAGTAGATTCAACAGTTTGATGATTTGCAGCGAGGTGTAGCTGTTATCGTTCTATGTTGCAGTAAAATACTAGCAAGTGCCCTCTTTGGCACGTTCTGTTAGTCACTTTACACACTAATGTTGTTGGGGTGGCAGAGGTTTTTTTTTTTTTTTTACCCCAAATTCATATCCCAATTGATTGTCATGTTCCATCAAATGAAGAGGCTCTACCAAGACAAACAGGACCAATAGTCCAATAGACAATTTAATTTCACTCATTCATTCATTCATTCATTCATTCTCTGATTCTCTGAAGTTCATTGAGGGTAGCCCTCTTTTTTAGTGAATCCAAGATCATTTAATGCCTGGAGTTTTAGAAAAATAGCAGACTGAAAGAGCTGCCATCCACGATTAAACACTGCTCCACCATTTCCACAATAACAACAAAGTCCACACAGAATTCATTTATTCACCCTCTTGATCCTACCGCTATAAACTCTGACAAACTCAGCCACCACAGTCAACCCAACTCTGTGATGCATTGATCCAGGACAGTAACAACTCTGCCCTGACCAAGGCCGTGTCCTCCTCGGGAGATTAAAAGTGTTCTCTGTTGCCAAAGTTTCTTCCAAAAATGGGCCATTTTTCACAGTAAATAAATGCACTGGCCAGCCTAAAACTCATGAAGCTGAAGGTGGCTGTTGGTTTTCATCAGCAACATGATGAATCTTAGAATTAGAATCAGCAGAGATATATTCACAACACGACACTATATCAATTCATGAATAACAAATGAGAAACTGGGCTTATACTAGTAGTAGTGCTGAAGCCCTGCTACATAGGGGCTTGATAATGAGTTTTTATCATGTTGAAGAATACATTACATGGTATCAAAAAGACTGAAACAATAGATTTAGTCAGGCTGCTGTTTCCTGAGTAGAGATCATTGGCCCAGTGTGTGGGAAAACAGCAAACTATAATGAGCACGGGATTATATGTTGTGTTCTGTTCGCCCACCTCCTGTAAATGAGGTCTGGCGTGGCCAAAGGGTTTCAGTCTAACCTCCGTCAGTTTAATAAAAGCACCAAAGCCTTTTCTTTGGCCAAATTATTCCACGGTCCTTAAAGCCTCTCTGACAGACGCTCACTGAAAAATTCAGATCACAAGCCCAGAGCTCAGTGGGTCGTTATCACAGTAAACCCTGAGTACGATATGTCAGTGTGAGGCTAAATGACCCTAATGTGCATAGGGGGAAATTGCCCTGTCAAGGATGTTTTGCATGCAGATCATGACAGAATATCAATGATGTTTCTGTAAAGAGAGACACATGAAGGTGCCTGGATGCCAAAAAAAAGGGTCTTCATTAATGCGAACCATCTGCTAGTTTATGCATCTTCTGAATGCTTCAATCTGGCTTGTCATATCATATGAAAATCTATAATATTTACGTAGCATATGTTGCAAAAGTAGTGCAGTAGGGGGTTCCATTATCTTATAATTATACAAAACAAAGTGTAAAGCATACAATAATCAGAGGACTTTAAATAGCTACCGTATACAATTAATATTATCTTCTATAAAATATATGAAGATTTTCACAGGGGGTGAGAATGCAAAGGCAAATATAGATGGCCTATGCTGTGATGTCGTGCCAAAATGATTAAGAAAAGCTCATTAATGCAATTCTATCTTCCCCTCTCCATAAAACGATCACCTCACCGAAGGGAGCTCGCGAAATAATTGAAACCCCTAAAAAAGAGAGACCCCTGTGAAATGTAGATGAGCCGGTTGATTAATGGAATAATGTGCGGCGTTACATGGCTAAACAGAATTTTATGCATGCAAAAGATCGGGTGTCGTGTCTGGGTACTGAATGGCCTCTGGATTTGAACAGTGCCATGCTCGACCTATACTCTCGCTCGATTTTCAACAACTTTGCTCATCATGTCGAGGGAGAGTGGTGGACAAATCTGTCACAGCAGAACCATGTGGGGGGGGGGAGAGTGGGAGGACTCGGTGTGTCTGAGTGAAGTGGAGTGGACCTAATAAAAGGCTCACTCTTAGACGACCTCGTTAATGGAAATGATTCCACGAGGGGAGATTACGGCTCCCGATGACAAGTGCCTGCAGCCTTAGTACATCTTAACTGACTGGACCATGAAGAGGTTTGACGGCGTGTCATGTCCCCAAATTTAATTCCCCCCCAGTCCTGAGAGGGAAGTCAGTGGAGTGGCCATGGCTGGACTGTCTCTATTGATTTGCTCACGCGGCCAGTGATTTACAGGATCTATGTACTTCTCATTGTGAAAGCCGATTCTTATAAACACTGGAGGAATAAATTGTACACTGATCACAACACAGAGCTAGAAACGAAACGACCAGTTACACTTAGTTGCTCATTAAGAATTGTACTCTTCAGTGTGATGATGTGATGACAAGGTTATAGTATCTGTAGTCTGGACCTCCTAAGATCTAGATTGTCTTGTATTACATAATTTAGTGTCCTACTAATTTAGTGTATGTCAACAAGGTTTAGAGATGTTCTCTAGGGCTGATGAGTTCTGCGGCCAGCTCAGAAGTTACCGTTTTATCTTAGTTTTCATCTTTGCCAAAATGGGTCTCTCTTCCCCAACATTATGTACCGTTTAAGTCTAATATTAACCTGTGTAACTTATTCTGCAATTAGTTTAGCTTCATCTCAGGTTGTTTATTTGACAATTTAGCATAAAAACTGTAACTGTGTGAGGCAAAGGTGCGCGTGAGGTGTACAAACTTTCAGCGAGTGTTCTCTCCATAAAATCTGCTTGAGGAGAAGAGAGGTTCAGATGTTTGGTTTGATAGAGGCTTCCCTAACTTTTTCAAACAAGTACTATAGAATACTGTACATAATTTGGGGAAGTTACCTCTTTAATATTGACACTGCACTGCAGGAAAGAGTCAATAGGACATCATCAAAGAGTTGTACACCAAACGTAGTGCTTGCTTACACCACAAAAACATCAGAGGCACAGCAGGACAGACCACTCAAACACCTGTGCCTGAAGTCAGCAATAACTTCAGTTAGTCTATTTCTATTCACCAAAAAAGAGTACTTGTTGTGTTGCCTTGGCTTCTCCTGCATGCTGGGTTTGATCTACAGCCATCGAGGCCCAAAGCATCATCGCCACTGGCCGGTGGAGTTACAGAGGCTGCCAGCGCTCAGGTCCGGGAGGCAGAGGAGTCCAAGCATGGACATGTCTACCGCCTATAGGTCCAAGGATTGTCAGTTACCACACCAGCTGAGTCCTCCAGACAGCAGGCCAGCAAGCCAAGAGGAGGACGTCATGTCAGAGAGGACAGAGTCAGCCATTACAACCTTCTCTGGAGAGCTGGAGGAGCCTGCGGGTCCTACAGTGGCAGAGTTGATGGGCTGTTGGAATCAGAAGCTGGAACAGAAGTGGTTTGCATCTTTGGTATTTTGGAATTAAATACAGGGAAGAGTATGCGTATGGTTGTGATACAGTTTTTCACTCACAAATTAGCTTTGGTCCATAACAAGAAGAACAACACAGACTAGATTTTATTCACAGACAAAATACAAGCCTGGAGCAGTCTCTGTGACATAGTCTGTATTAAATTCTTTATAAATCAATCCAATTGGAAATCTCAGTGTGTAATTATGAGCCGAGCCACTGCAGAGTAATTGCTACATAATCATATTGATTGTGCGCGCATATGTTATGGTGTGGCAACTTATTAAACTATGCATTTGCCATGCTGCGTTAAACGCTCCAGTATTGACTTTTGCTACACTAATTAGAAATGAGCTCCTGGACTGGGAGGAAAGGTTGAGAAGGCCCAAGGAAAGATTCCACCCCTTCCATTAGGGTAGGAGCAAAGTTCAAGAATCTCATATCCAGACTGTAAGAGGTAATGATTGTCTGTTTTGTTTGTTTTTTTTTCCAACCTAAGAGTCTGAGATATTTCTGAGATATTTCCTTCTGCTCTAATAATTGCAGCTACATTTGAAGGATGAAGTTTTTGCAGACCTAAAACGTAATGGGCTCTAGGACAGCAAAAAGGTCCCTTTCATTTAAAAAAAAAAAAAAAAGCAGACGTTTTGTTCAACACACCTTTGTTGCCTTCGAATGAGTACTGTGATCTGCAGTCAAGACGGCAAACTTTTTTGCTACCCCCAGAGTTAACTTGCAATGCAGCTTGCCATAGTAGTTATCTTAAATTAACACCCAGATCTCCTTATATACTGTAGGCAAAGATGGCAGTTCCGGTTGTTTTTTGTTGCCAAGCTTCAGAAATCTATATAGCGTCCAGTGACACCACAAGAGAAAATCAGGTTATTCCAAATCAGTGCTGGTATGGAATGGAAAAATAGGTCAGCAATGCCATCCAGTATTGCAGGATAGAAAATATCAGACAGACAGAGTATACCTTCATTTGACATGCAAATTCCGACATTAGCCCCAGAATTTATAATGAGATTATTTTGGCAGACAAACCAGGTCCTAGTAAATAGGAATCCAGGCAAATGGGTTGATGATATGCACAGCGGCAATATCCAATCAGAGGAGAGCCTGCTCAAATTGGAAAAATTATGAGGGAATTGACTCCGGTGTCTGTTTTATGAAACATTTAATGGCCTGAAATAACAACTCATCTAAGGGGACGTATAAATGGGCTAATTGATTCCGAATGGATGGTGAGGCTGTTCAAGAGGATGTTCTGCAAAAAGTACGGACCCTTTCAAGTGCATAAACAAACACACTCAACTGGCATTTCCAGTGGCACAGAAAACAACAATGAGCTAACTTGGGGTCGAACTAAACATTTGAAAACAGGTTTTAAAGTTAACATTTTGTAGAGCATACGCTACAGTAATTCTGATTCATATTCATTTCAAAGTATCTGGTTTTGAAACCTTCTAGAAACAGATTGAAAGGGTCTACAAACAACTCTGGATTGAGTGGCTATACAACCTTACATCATATGGCATTGATATATAATACATGGACAACTTTACCTCAACGCAAGTACCATCGAGACTGTTCAAGCTCACAATGAATATCAAATAAAAAGTAATTGTATAAGTGTAATGATAAAATATGCAGCCTTGCAATATGTGCTATGAATGTTATCTCTATGTGGTTTAAACTATACTGATTTTAATATGGGCTACCAATATGTACTGCACTAGTAGTCAACTACTGTTGATCAAAGAATCTGTGTTTTGGAAGTTTGATTGTGGATTTGAGCTAAGCTTTCCATGGAACTTTGATGCAGTATGTTCTGGGTGGTTCTGACAGGCTCCATTGCTAAAGCTTGAGAAGCCGTTGTGACTACTGTCAGGTACATTCATAGTCCCTTTTAGGGAGTATAGTGCATCTATGCTGTATGTTTGGTTTGTGTGTGTGTGTGTGTGTGTGTGTGTGTGTGTGTGTGTGTGTGTGTGTGTGTGTGTGTGTGTGTGTGTGTGTGTGTGTGTGTGTGTCCGAGATTAAAGACACATCTCTGTGTGTGCGCACTGGACCTTGACAGCCCTGGCGTTCAACTGCCAGAGAGCTCCAGTCAAGCCAGTCATAGATACAAGACATGTATCAGCTGACAGCATCCCTTTGACTTCAACTGAAGTCTGCAATGTAACACCCAGGCTATGACTGGAGCACTCCGTTTATGCAGCATAACAATAGTTTTAGAAAACTTGTGAAATTTTTTCAAACGTGTGCTGGAACTGACAATTTCACTGCATTCTTTATATCAGTAATCATATGTATGTGACAAATAAACATCCTTGTATTCAGTTCCGTTGCTCGTAGTACAGGTCAGGAAACAAAAGCCTTGTGCTCTCATAGAAGTAATTGTTACAGACGCAATGCGAAGCCAATGTAAAGAGTTTTGTTTTAAAGGCAACAGCAAGGGCAGATTTTATGTCGGCTGGAAGATTGTTCCACAGCTGGACCACATAGTAGCCAAAAGCAGTAGCAGAAAGCATGTTATGTGGCAAGACACGTTCCTGACAAGATTTTTCCACCACAGCAACCACTTAAGCTTGCAGAAGAACAGTTCTGCATAATTCAACAGCATGTCACTGGTTTAGGTTCAGAATAGACCTGATGCCTCTGAGGTCTACCATATTGTTTGAACTGAATACGACGGCACAGAAAAGTAGTTGAAACAGAGCCTGCGCACCTTGATAGATTATACTGCAGGTGCAGTAAGAAAGAAAAGCGTAACACTGCTTACTGCCCGGAGCAGGCAGAAATGTCTGAAGGTCTGACTGACCGAAATGTCAAACATCAAAACCATGCAGTGTTGTGCTTTACTTTCTCATTGTTACCATGAAACAGAAAAATAAAAGGTTTACTGAAGAAATTGAAATTTCCATGCATTCAAAATATAACTTTCTGAAAGGCTTAATGCAATGTTTACATTTTTCACCAATATGCAGAATATATTTGCTAGAAGCGGATATAATTGAGTATACCACAAAGAAGACACTAATTTCCAACAAGGGACCAAGAACATAGAATCATGTTCAGTCATTCACATAAAACACGAGCCATGATCCTCTTGTGCCTCGCCATATTACAGGATTACAGAGGAGATGATCCATCCTTTGCCAGGATGAGAGACCTCATCATTCTTGGAGGTGCCAAGCTAACGGGGCATGCCATGGTTCTGAAGAGCTGGCTCAACGATAAGGGTCCAGAAAGCCCTCGTTAATCTGCCCAACGCGGGCAAGTCTTTTACAGTGGTCATCCGTATACTGGACCACGACGAGCCATCATGGCAGCTCTTGGGAGGCATGTGGATTAAGCTAGAACGTCTTGAGTGTTGACTGTGAGGACCACAGGGGAGAGGGTGAAATGTGCCACCACGAGCTCCTGATGTGGTGCTGGCACTTTGCACTTGTCACAGAGACGAATGACTCCTCCTCGGAGCTGACCCGAGATGCTGCCCTGCCCTATTTTACAGCCAGTGAGAAAATGGACTCCCGTATTGTGACCCAGAATGGCTCATCGGTTTTTTTTTTCTTCAGAGCAAAATGAAGGATTGAATGGATTGAAAATAAATGTCTTATGCCTCTTGTTTGTATTAGTTTCAATGAATTTGAATAATTTCCACAAGGAGCTTCGGAATGACTTTATAGTGTGCTTTGTAAGCAGTTGGCGTATTAGCTAACTGTCTTGCCCCCTGCCAAAATCTTTGAGCACAGTGTGTATTGTGGGGGGAGGAAAAGATCAAAGCTTGCCATCCCCTACTTTCACTCAGCAGAGATGAAACACAATTTATTCTGTGCAGTGCCTTCTGCCTGCATTGTTGCATCGTTGACGACCTCTGTGTCACACATCAAAGGGGTGAAATAAGCGCTAATTTGGAATGATGTGGGGGGGCAGTGATGCAAAACTGGACACTTTAGCCTGACTGACTGACTGCCTCCCGAGAATCTAGAGTTTTTTTTTTAAAAAAAGTGTGTGATAAAGATTAAACTGAGATCACAGTTTTGTGGCATTAATGGAATTCGAACTCTTTGGCTTTTTAGTTAAGACTGCTGAGGCCGGTGAGTCGTCCAGATTGCTGCTTCATCACCCATGCATGCACGGAACTTCAAAAGCCGTGCGAAAGGGCAGCGTGCGTCTGGCTCGATTCTGATATCAGATATATAATTAGTTTTCAGGAGAATGTGCGGAGATTGAAGAGTGACACGCAACGGTCGTCCAGCGATTGGGATGCAGCGGGTGTGAAAGAGGTCACCTGGGGGCAGCCGGTGGTGAGCTGAAGTCTCACCGAGGCTGATTTATTCCATTCTACTTGACGGTTGGCAGGACAGGGAGTGACTGTGCACTTTTTGGCCTCTTGAGAATATTGCCCTCTGTCTGAGAGCTTTCAGAAGCAAAGTAATACTGATGAAAGACTAATCTCCCCTATATGTATGTCAGAATAGAAAAGAGAGAGAGGCTCCTTTTATGGGATGCTCTGGGACTGCTTGATGGGTTGTTTGCAAAAGTTGAAGCGTTAAAACCAATAACCAAGATCTCAGTAATGATCTTTCTGATCAGCCTAAACCAGTGGCATAGCCTACTCAAGTGGAAAAGAAGAAGGAGTTTAAAAAGGCCCCGTGGATTGAATGGTTTTACATGTGATCACCCAAAACACTGTTCAGCAAACAATAAGTAAAAGCCTTGACAAGTAGGGTTGGAGGACAGGATTGATTGTAGCATAAGTGGAATCATTGATCTCATAGTGGTCTGGATTGTGTCGCTGCTCCTCACAGACAAACAAACTTTGCGCTTGTTCTAGAAGTGGCCTTGAACAGGGTGTTCAGCACAGATAATGGGACACATTGAGCGTCTGTGTTTGTCTCCCGCTGTAAACTTGTTTTCCCTCTCTGTCTCATTCGTTTTGTGATGGAACGCAGACACACACAATCCAACTACCTGAAATACCTCTGATCTTAATGCCCCACACAAGATGGATGACACTGGATATGGTGAAGCATTAACAAGTTGCTCCTTGCTCTGCCATCGAACACACATTCACACTGATTGGATTCGCCAGTGTGGAATACACACATAACATACATTCCTGTCCAGATTCGTACATTCCGCTTGCTCCTTTTACCTCCAGCACTTCCTTCTTCCGTCATGTTTATTCATCACGCATCCTTTGAGTCCCAGCTGACAGACACCCCTCCAACACAGGGCTCAGCGAGAAGATCACCCTAATGATGACCGCCGCTTGTGGAAGAGCCGCAGGGCCAGGGCTGGTATTGTTGTGGCCTTGGCTGATGAGATGAGGCAAGAGCTGGAAATCACCTCGGTGCTAAGGTCTCCCATGGAAGAGAGCAGACGGCAATAAGAAAGAGGGAGGTGGGCGGGGTGATGGATTTTCTACGCATTGCTGACTCATTTGCAGTTATCATCTATTTGCCAGGCGGTCGCTTGGCATGTTATTAGCAGGTTCATTCAGAATGGAACCCGCGACCTTGGTGCTGTTGTCACCTCCACAAGTGGTGAAGCTATACAGATGAGCCAAGGTATATTTCAATCTTTTTATCTATGAGGGCAAGGACAAACTGAAATTGGCTCCAAAAGGAATCCAGAAGCAAATTACATTTGCTAATCATCTTATTTATCAGTCACCATGGTCTCTAACCATTCTAATAGATGGTAGCTAATGTGTGGGGAAAAAACCCTGACAGTACTGTAGCTGATTGCATTTTCTGTCATGAAAAAAAAAAACTTAACTTAAAACTTAATTAAAACGTATTAAACTTCCATGAGGGGTTCCATAAATCTCCTTTGTCAATGCGGTTACTGTAATTAAGAGCAACTCCTTAAGTTGGTGGTACTGTAGACTACCTTGTCAAAGATGATTTGTCATACCGTACTGCAACACATCTGACTTTCACAGCTGGCAAACATGTGACACCAGTTTACAGTGATAATGAATATCATGGAGCGGAAAGTTGATTTGCATGCCGTGGCTGACACATAGGCAGCGTTGGGCATGCATGTGATCAATTTTTTTGTAAAGGGTGAAGGTGAGCATATTCAGAATACTTGGGCGTTGTGCTACGTTGTAAACAACACTAGCTAGCTTAATGGCCAATCAATGCAAGTGGTTGTAACAGTGGAGCTAGCCAACTTTTGTATCTCTGATGTTGTACAGTTGAGTCTGTTGCGTGTGCGATCTGACTGCCATAGCTATGAGCCTGCCTCTTTGGTACTGTGGTCCAGAGGTGGAAAAAGTACTAAAATATTGTACTCAAGTAAAAGTACCAATACTTTGCTGAAATATTACTCAAGTTCAAGTTACAATACCCATCTGAAAATATACTCAAGTAAAAGTAAAAAGTAGTTCACTAAAAATGTACTTTAAGTAAAAGTTACTTAGTTACTTTTTTGTTTAGGGAGGCAGCTAAGGCAGCTAAATTGCCAGGTAATACCGATTGTCTTAGTTTTTTTTCATACTGACAGTAGGCTACTCCATGACCTTGAGAAATGGAGATCTTTATGCAAAATCATACTAAAGTTCTAAAGTTTTAAAAAACGCTACAGCGCTCATACCACATGCGGGTCCGAGTGCCCACGGGGACCCAGGTTCGAGTCCGGCCTGCGGTCATTTCCCAATCCCACCCCATCATTCTCTCCCACTTGCTTCCTGTCTCACCCTTCCCTGTCCTATACAAATAAAGGCAAAAAAGCCAAACAAAACTAGAAAAGCCAAACTTTTTAAAAAAACTAGAACGGTCAGGCACATGAGGGTTAATACTAATTTGTTGTGAGAAAGTTGGTGCTATTTCTGCTTTTATATGCTTTCCACTGTATATTTTACCTGAATATTTCAATGTCCAAATTACAGTAAATGTCAAAATGAATGTCAGACAAAATGTAAAGTTTTGCCTTTTTGTATATAAAAAGGCTAATAAAGACCATCTAAGGTCACTCTCACTCTCCCTTTTCTAAAGCGCAAAATGGTAGGCCTATAGTCCACCTGCACAACAATTGATAAAGTAGGCTATCTTTTGTTGAATTAAGTTGAACATCGCTAGTGGACAGCTTCATGCCTTATTGGCTGACCATTGTCACCTTAGTAGTTCCGACGATTAACTTTTTTCCTCTTTTTTTTTTTACTCAAGTAACTGATTGGATTTGTGATGTATCAAAGTACAATACTTCACTCAAAATGTAATCAAGTAAAATTTTAAATACCGATTTTTAAAACTACTCAAAAAATCCAAAATACACAAAAAAGCTACTCAATACAGTATTTTGAGTAAATGTATTTAGTTACTTTCCACCTCTGCTGTGGTCAAGGTGCAGGTTTGTGATGTTGACACTGAAACATGGCACTTTTAGTTGACAATATCTTGTGATGAGAATCAATCAATATGATACTGTATGCACAGTAGCATCACTACGTCAACCTAATAGACGCACACTGGACTAAAACCCTCTATTTCTCATCATGCTAAATGCACACCAGGTTTCATCTGCTGGTGTTAATGCATGGCCAGCCCAGAGCTGTCACTCTAAACCATTTTGTTGCAGCTACAGATTTAAAAGAACACATTGATCACCATGACAACTTCATATGAAAATGTTTATTTCCATTTCATTCAAAGTATTTTTAGCTGTTGTGTACCGATGCCATAAAAGGAGCCTTGGGGCCTGTATATGCACAGGCTGAACTGCTTGATGTATTGAAAATGTGTGTGTGTGTGTGTGTGTGAGAGAGCAGCCACCGTGGACCAACGCTTCTATTCCTGATCAGCTGAATAGAGCTGCATGCATGCATGGGCAAGTTTCATATGTGCTGGGGGCCTAGCACATAGAGAATTGCTGAAAGATCAACAAAACATATATGATGCACTGCATTAGCTCTAGCAACGGTCATAAAGATAAGCTCAGACCAAAAGGAACACGTCGAATGAGACTGTGAACTTCAAAAGTATCAACGTGAATTTGCTTTTGCAATTTTAATCTGTGAGAAATGTATATCTTTGAGCTAACTCTTCTTAGCGTTACGGAGTACTCTCACTTTTGCCTATAGGACACTGTCAGGGTATGCTTCCTGCTATCTTAATTTAATGATCAAGACATAGTATATCCCCAAGGATGTTTCCAACCACCCACTGTGGTCTTCTGGTAAGTGTTTGTTGTGTCGAATAGCCATAAACGCTAGGTCAGTGCTGTCCATTCCTGTGAGTCTTTCAAGAGGGGTCTAAGGCATATCTTCAACATGCACTTAGTTTGTTAAGAATTTCATATGTGCAATGGTTTGTATATTGTAGTATTTAGCTATTTCCATTAAGGATTGAATTGACATTGTTGTTTATTATGGCTATTGTCCATAATGTAGCATTAACAACTTTTAAGTTGTTTACTGTCAAATGTAACTATTGTATTTTTGTTGTTTGTCACTTTGGACAAAGGCGTCTGCCATAACCATAACCATAAATGTGAACTTGCACAGCACTGCATGTGCTGATGTACCCATGCGGTGGCAATGCCTTGGCAATCTCAACGTTCAAAAAAAGTTTTTGCCTGAAAAAGTCCCAGAAGGGTTGAAATGTTGCCTATCTTTTTTAAAAAAACATTAAATATGGGAGTTTAAAGCAGTGTTGCGGACATTACATTTTTTCACTGCCTCTGCAATCTCCTCAAAACCATTGGTAAGAACAGCTCATTGTGTCGTGTCCATCTTTCCGCCACTTTTGAATGTTGTCCATGAGACAAACTACTTCTTCTTCATAATTCATAAACAAAAAGAAATGCTGGGGACCACATTTGTATTTAGTCCAAGATTCGGAAGGAAATGTACTGTAGAAGGTAAAAGTGAGGGAAAGTATAGCAAACTAATCAAAGTCTATCATTTGGGAGGCTTTCACATGCGAGACACGGCATCTCTGTAGAATTCAACAGGGGGGCCTCCATTTTCAATAAAGTAATTACATTTTGTCAAATTGATTCAGGTTGGTCCTTTCAAGGTAAAGGGAATGCAAAATAAGCTCACTGAAGTGTGCAAAAACACACAAAATGTTGGGGTTTTTTTCATGACCAGGATGTGATTATCTAAGTCAAGCCTAAGCAGCGTTATGGTTGAGCAATTGAGTGACTGATTAATTGATCAATAGATAAGTAAACGATAGATCAACAGATCAATAGATGTCTTTTTTTTTTTTAACTATTATTTTTCATTATTATTATTTAAACATGTATGTTTCCTTTGACAAAATAAAAAAGTATATAAAAAAAACAATGAAACAATGAAAAAGATCAATAGATAACAGTACATATGGCGTCCCTAGTGGGATCTGATAATAAGGCTTCTCGGCCTGCTCTGACTTGCATGGGCTGAGACTCGCTTGGACTGTGTCAGTGTGTGAAACTGATGGCTTTGACATTACACATCCTATATGTGTGTGTGTGTGTGTGTGTGTGTGTGTGTGTGTGTGTGTGTGTGTGTGTTTATCACTGGGTTTATGCAACTTTCTTGACATTACACGTCCTGTGTGCGTGTGTATGTTTATTAGGCCTACTGAGTTTATGCAGATTTCTTGACATTACATGTCCCTGTGTGTTTGTGTGTGTGTGTGTGTGTGTGTGTGTGTGTGTGTGTTTATGGGTTTAGGCATCTCAAATTATGCTTTTAAGGGGTGTCATTTGTTTTCTTTGAGAGATTCTTCCCACCAGCTATTTTATTTCTCTCACAAATTTGTTGTCACTGCTGGTGGCTGATTTGAGGTTTGGTGTCTGACGTTGTGTGATTGCCACTGGATCTCCTCTGGTACGGGCTTTCTCTTGGTGCCTTGAGTTGTTTTCGATCTGAAAAGTGTCTGCTAATGTAATGTAATCTTCTCCTGCACAGGGTTCCTCTTCTCACACTGCAGCCTTAGGTGCTGTAGATATGGAAACCACCACGGAAATGGGACTATTTGGGAAAACTGAAAAGTTGTGTGACGTTTTGGCCTTTCGTTCTCACAACAATGGCGTTTTAGGTCCCCGAAGACATGTTTTTCTAAAAAAGACAAAAAGGGTTCCATAGTGAGAACTCAATTCTCAATCAGTGAATCAGATTAAAACATGTTGTACTGAAGTTTCTCTACAGATTGGGTTCTCCTTTGTAGTGTGTGTGTGTGTGTGTGTGTGTGTGTGTGTGTGTGTGTGTGTGTGTGTGTGTGTGTGTGTGTGTGTGTGTGAGAGAGAGAGTATTTGGAGACTTT
This sequence comes from Sardina pilchardus, assembly GCF_963854185.1. NCBI lineage: Eukaryota > Metazoa > Chordata > Actinopteri > Clupeiformes > Clupeidae > Sardina > Sardina pilchardus. The sequence goes on along the minus strand of NC_085005.1, from coordinate 10,159,785 downwards.
ATGGCATGAATTAATTCAATAAATTTTTACAAAATCTGGATGTGGATGGGATTTGGACAGACAGTGGGTTTGCCATGGTGACCAAGATATCGACTCGTGCTTGTACTGGAGAAAATAAACAAAATATCTGAATTCAATTCAACCTACTGCAAAAGTTTCTGCCCAAACCTTTGAAAGCTGTTTCTGATTGTAAACTGAAGAATAAATTAAAAGTTCAGATTAATAAAGTGAAACTAAAATGAAGACATGACAGGTGGCAGTTTAATGGGTTCATTAGAGAAGAAAGATGGAAATCAACATTCCTGATTGTCACTGTACTGTGATGATAAGAAATTGATCGGGTCTAAATGAAAAAATAAACAAGAAAAATGAACATCAAACACGCTGTAGAAATAGTTAGATAGATACTTCATTCATCCTGAGGGACATTTTATACCATAACACAACAAACACACATACACACATGTATCTCACATACATAAAAATAACTTACAGAAAAAAAAGAAAAACCCCATTAAGCGCATGTGAAGTGATCATGAAGGTCTGGTATGGACTGACCATGTAATGCATTGACCAAACTGACTTGCACACACAATATCGCAACACATAAAAGATTCCCCCCTGCAGGAGCAAATACACACAGTATGTTTCCATAAATGTCCGTCCTTGCACACTTGTATTTACAAACGCTGCCGTTATGCATAATGCATGGTTTGTTTGATTTGTTTGCTTGTTTGTGCATGTTTGCATCAGGCTTTATTCTTTGGTATTAAAGTTTATTTGTGTGCATGATTATGCAGTAAACAGATAGTAAATCTAAGATAGCTTATGTTGAGGAGGGTTGTGGGTTGGTTTGCATTTTAATTCTTTAAGTCAGTCGACCTTTCTTGCCAAATATGGAATGATTCCCCTAATTACAGTATATAAGCAATGTATCCATTGTTACTTGTAGTAATGGCAGCTAGTGGTATCCCACACATATTCCTCAAACAAACAAAAAAAAAGTTATGCATGTCTTCCACAAAAGTGTTGTCTGTTTAGCAGTGGCTGATGTACTCTAAGAATGCTTGGACTGACCTTGTAGCAATCAAGACTATGCCATGGGCATCTGTGCTGACACAACTGCCAATAGCAGTGACAACATACAGTAACAGTGGCAGGAGCAGTTAGCCTTGTCTCAGCATGATGCCACAATGGTTCAATCAATACTGTCTAGAAGATTGATATCAGGAACAAGCTCACTTTCAAGAGATATTATAATGTACATTACATCTAAGGCTTCGGGACAAACATGCTGAGCATTAGCAGTTAGTTGCATTTGGAATTTCAACTCGTTAGACATGGTGAAGGATGGCACATTGCACAGCAGGGTAGCTGATGTAATTTGTCCATCTGTACAAATTGTATCTTTTTGTGTCTTTTATTTGCCATGCTAGTGTATAGGGTTGGGGAAGTTACATCTGAAATATGATCAGTTGTCATATTATAATTTTGAAATATTATTATTATTTTAATATTATCATTTATGTCTATATCATTGTTGGTATTTTATGTCCATTATTACATATCAACGACTCAGTACCACTCCAGAGTATCAGGGAATATTTTTTCAGACTAATAGATCCTATTCTGCAAAGGAAAGTTACAGGATGGGCAAGTCTAGGCAAAAACTTGCCTGTGTACATTTGAGCAGCATAAATCAGCAGTAACTTTGGTAACTCATTTGCTGCAGACTGCGAGACAATATAGCGGATTTGAGGCTTTTATCATTATATAATTCAATAGAACCAATTATTACAATATAGGAAATCATTGTGATGCAGTTGATGCAAAGAAACTGTTCAATCAGCTTGCTCTCTTTCAGTCTTCAGTCTTCCTCATTACTACAGAGGGCCATTTTTCAGCATTAAGAAAGTGGAATCATATAAATCTCATCTGAAACATTATCATACATTTACATATATTCATTTAGCAGATGTTGTTATCCGAAGGCACTTACATAGTATGTCAATTATCTAACCAGGCCCATTATTGCTGCTCTGACTGCCATACTAAAAGGCCTGTGTCTTTGGCGTTGCGATCAAGCTGCACGTTTAGTATAGACCTATTGAAGGCTGGGAGGGTCACTGCTCTCTCCCTTTGCTAAAGGTTGGTATTACCATTTGTTTTAATCAAAAATACACACCTGGGTATTTCGTTCATCAATTCATGATCTACCCGTGACCATGTCACCACCAAGTGCATATGCACTCTAACGCCTCGCCGTCCCCTCCTCTTCCAATCTCACATTTCCAATTAATTTCCTGTTTATCATTTCATGCGCACTCTACTTCACCGCACCGCACCCCGCCACTGCCACCGCCACCTCCGACCTGCCATAGTGGCACACGGCGCCAGCCAGAGTGAATGACTGATTAACATATCAGTATATGCTTGTCATCGACTCGTGACTGTGCGTTAACGGATCATTTGGTGCCCATCTCTGCCGATAAAAACAACGATAATTATGTTATCAGTTCAGGGAGCTGACGCTGCATGCATAAGCACCTTGCGACGTGACAGGATGAAATGAATCTCTGATTAATCGGGAGAAATAGCGTGGCAAAGTTAGGTCTGAGCCACCCATCCAGCTTTCACTGCAGAGGAGAAAAGTAGAGCAAGTCAGCTCAGGCCATATACTCAGAGGGTGGTGGTCATCTTAAGCTAAATGTTATATTTGACTGACCAGAGTTCCCATGGGTTGTTATGATTATTATGCTGTTTTCATCTTGATTTCCAGGTTGTCAGCTGTTGGCTCAACAAGACTGGTCTATCCATTGCCTCTGTGACAAGATGGGTCTTAAGGGCCTACCAACCATAGAGGTCTCCGCCCAAACCAACCAGCACTCAACTGCTGTCGCTGGCAAGTGGATCTAAAGTTTTTGTACATAACACTATAAATGATGGCTTATTCTTAGCGGTATCATTGAAGGCAATGTGAACATTCTTAATGTGTTAATTGTGTTGCCATTATGGTGTTACATTTGTGCCTCAATTATGAGCGCAGAGTGGAGCAATATTGAGTGCAGAAACATATTTTGAGCTAGCACACAAATTATATTTTGAGGAAAAATTAAACTTGAGCTCAAAGAATTTGTAATTGAGCAAACGGGAATCAATTCTGTGCTCAACATGTCTTTGTGTGTTCGCTACGGTCAAGATGTATGCGCAACAACAGCCCCCCTTTCATTCAGTTTCACTGAATGCGCTCTCATACACAGCTCCCTGTGCTCGCTCTAGCTCTCTCCCTCTCACTCAAGTTCATCTCTGCGCTCGCTCAAATTCATCTGCGCTCGTTCAAAATCTGTGGACAGCGTTACATTTGTGCAGAGTGCAAAGCAGCACTTTTGTGTATAAGGTATAGGCACATGTGTTTGAGATATGGCAACAAAACTTCAAGCTGTGTTACTTTAGTCTAAGCATGGGTCTATAGTGTTCCAGCAACGGGCAAAAACTGTAGCTTATTTCAGAATTTATTATCCGGTTAAAGTTGGTAGGGTAAAGGATGTCATGAATCCTCATGAGTTTAACATGAAAGGTTTTTTAATCATTATTTTAATAATGAAAGACAGAAGACCGAACTATTTAAAAACTGTCTCTTTTGATGGAAACATAACAACAGGCTTACCACAGCTATGAAAATAGGCTATCTTCTCCCCTCAAGAGTATTTAGGATATTCATCAAACCAGATGTGGTAAAAAAGCAGATGGGGGCTGTACAAACATGCACCACATGCTCATCTCCTCCCCAAAGTTACATGCAAAAGCCACACGGCAGAACACTTCCAGGCTCCGCATCCAGAGCGCCATGCTGTGCTTTGACATTCAGGCACCAAACCCCATGGCCGCATGTAATCACGCTCCCCTGTGTGACGGCGGGCAGATAAGGAGGCTGTGGTGCGGCAGGCTT
>NC_085005.1:9955836-10150836 GCF_963854185.1 Sardina pilchardus | reverse complement strand
CAAATGGAATGCTGTCAGGTAAATTTAGGCAATCTATTTCTCAGCTGAGATCAACTAAGAACACCTTTATTTAGATGTGTCACTCGCCAACAGCTGTTGATAAGTCAAACAGGGTGGGACCATTAATCAATCATTTACCACATCCTTATTATACCGTATTTATAAGGGGCCTTTTGTTGTCATTGTTGTTACTAGCCTTTATGGTGGAACTATAAAGAGAAAGTCATTGGTTAACTGTTAGCCAGACAGAGACCCTTCTGCCTACACTATATTACCAAACAAAGCCAGCACAGGGGATCAGGCCTGTCTCAGATCTTCTGCTCATAACAGGACCTATTTTCCTTGGAAGGCAAAGTTTAATCTTTGCCATCAGCTTGTTCTCTTACACCATGACCTAAGTGGACTGACCTTTTCACTACATTTTGATGTGATGCATGCTCCCAAGTCAGAGGAAAAAACCTGGGAATGGGAAGACAGCAATCTGACAGATGGATTCTACTCAGAAGGAGAGAAGTAGAACCATAATGTATCAGTAGGGGATGTCCTTATTTTTCATGTCCTCCTCAGGAGATTTCAAGGTAGAAAATGTCTTTCATTATGCTGCCTTAATGGTCCTCTGACGAGGTTTGAACTTTCCATGGACTGCATTGCTGTATATTCAATTCGGCATCTGTCAAAAACTGCAGTCGCAACCTTTAATGGCAACATTTCAGTGACATATTCCCGATCTCAAAGCCATCAGTATAGGAATGGAGACAGTTTCTCAACAGGGTTCTTTGATAGAAATGGAAATCAACAAACTCCCATGTTTCATTCCTTCCAACTCAACCATTCGCTCATCACAAACTGATCAAGCTGGGGAGTCTGGGGACCACAAGGATCCAATCTCGTTCACGGAAAGGAGAAATGAGTCTTTAGAGATTATTTATGAGCAAGTCAAAGAAGTAAATAAATATTTTCTTACCGCCTCTCTCCCTCTCTTTCACACTCTCTCTCGTTTTCTTTTTGTCTCTCTCTCTCTCTCTCTCACACACACACACACACACACACACACACACACGGACTCACTGAATCTCTCCTTATCTCTCCCACACTCCCACTTCCTGTTCTGCACTCTTTCCCATTCTCTCGCTATCTCACTTTTTCCTCGTATCGCACTTTCTCTCGGTCTTCCTCTCGGTCTTCCTCTGAAGTCAGCCATGCCCTTACACTTCTAAGCGGATGATAATGCCACTCCACTGAGCTGAAACATCCCCAGATAATTGATGCCCATGGTGGTCAAGGACTGAGGAATGCTTTTATAGAATGCGTTCCCACTATTTATAAATAAGAACAAACAGTCCACCAATATCAGTCTTGGTGGGAAAATACATTTTTTTTTTTTCTGTGGTTTTAGAGATAATGAGATGTCACTCTGCATCACAGGCAGTTAATTAAAAGTTTAGGATGCTTTGAAAGTCCTTATCAAGTGACCTGAATATACAGACGGGTGGTGCACTCTACAGAATGGAAATAATATACAATTTTCGCTGGATACATCATATGCAAAGACTCTTGTTTAGGTAATATATGAAAAATAAAACTGTTATCTCTGGGGAGTTTGAAATTAATTTCACTAGATTCAGCCACATCAGTTTCAATTGGAGAAAGAGAGCAAGAAAGAGAGAGAGAGAGAGAGAGAGAACACAGGGTGTTATTGTTTTGTTTTTGTTAGATTACGATATTGCACAAAGCTGCAGATTTCTGGATAACAAGAAGACAACAGAATCGGTCTCCTGAAGCAAGCCAAAATATCCATCATTGTAAATTACAGTCCAGGCTGTCCTTTCCCAACTCATATTTTCTCCCTTTTCAATCTGACACACAGAGAGAGAGACTCGGGTTGGCTATGAAGGCAAAGGCATTGTAAAGGTTCATCGAGCATACAAAAATCTGATTTTAGAAGAAGACCCTATTTTTCACCGTGGCCGATTTCATTATCACAGTAAAGGATGGTAATAAAACAACCATTTCAGCATGTCTACGTTTTCAGAGCCGTCTTTGTCATACAGCACTGACACGGTGCACTTCAGTGCTTCTGACTTATTCATGTCCTTAACTATGACTTGTCATTGCCTCCTATTTTGTCTTTTTTTATGTGGATTTGCGGTAGGGTTGAAATAAAGCAAAATGATGATCCTTCTCATTTGCTCATACCTATCCAGTCATAGTTTTTTCCCGTAGTCTTACAATTGTTTATCGTGTTGGCAGACACTCTTAATCTTTATTCGATATCAGTCCCTGTGAGTTGTTCCGCAAGAGCAAGCCTATTAAATCCTCTTTAAACCCCATCATTTAACTCCCCCCCAAGTAAAATTACCATATCCCTCAAATGTATGATCAAATTTTTATTTATTGTCTTTTTTGATAGCAGCAGTATTTTTTTACTTTATGTGGATGGGTCTAATCCCACACAGCCAAGGCAGTTCACAATACATTGCTTATTTGCAGACAAGCATTTATAGTACAGCAGTCATTTTGATGAAGAATGATAACAAGGGCTAATAGCCCTATATGCACCAACTTATGGAGCAGGAGACACATTCCTCCCTTGGTTGATACTCTATATGTGTGTGTGTGTGTGTGTGTGTGTGTGTGTGTGTGTGTGTGTGTGTGTTTTCATCCCTGTCTGTCTCGGGCTTATAGGCACACCAGAGCTGTTCGTGTGAGATCTCTATATTACAGTTGGTTGTGCTCCTCTGTTTCACACTTTGAACAAAATTAATCCAAGTATAATGGCTAGTAGTACTCTCCGGGATGAGTGTTCAAAAACATGTTTGGCATTTTCAGTCAAGTAGGCTGTCTCAGACGGCATTCTGTTGGTAGGCCTATTGTGTTTTTTTTTTTAACTCACAGTTCAACAGACCTCATTTGAATAATACTCCACATACAACTGTTTGAAGTAATGGATGACATTCATACAAACACACAAAATATTGCTTAAACACAGACAATCCTAATCACTGATCATCAAAAAAGGATTGGCAAACATTCTCTGTTGAGAGGGCTATAAGGTTTGTACAAAATGAGCAGATATGACAAATACGTCAAAGCTGAAGACCTCTATTTGAGGATGAGGACATCATTATGCCTCACAGTTTTACACTGAGTGATGGGGTGTGAGAGCTCTCTCTCTCTCTCTCTCTCTCACTCACTCACACACACACACACACACACACACACACACACATACACTCACTCACGCACGCACGCACCCACGCACGCACGCACGCACACACACACACACACACACACACACAATCTCACACAAAACAAATGTATTTTGACCCGCTGAAGGTTGTTATCATTTTTCCAATTTGTTGGATTGTTACTGATTATCTTTTTTTGGTGAAGATCATTCTCACAAGCACAATGCTGTTGCTCAGTGGCACAAATGATGAGTTTTGCCAGGATTTACTTGACCATTGCAAAACATGCATGCTTAATTGTAATTCAAGATAAAGTATCTAGATGTTAGAAGTTAGATCTTAAGTGAATATCCAAAATATCTTTACATTTACCATGTATCAGTGACAGTGAATATACATATGAATTCTTATTACCTGTTTATTGTTATCAATTTTGTGTTTTAGTGGGTAAGGAGCAACATATGCAAACATTCTCCTGTTGGAGTTCACTCACATCACGAACAGAACGAACAGAATGGGCCATAATAACCAGCATCAATATGGGCTGCAATGTCACTGCCTGCAGCACTTGAAGGATATGAGTTTGTGAAATGCCTTCTTGAAATCCTCATTGGACATGGTATAAATTATTGGGTTTATTAACGAGTTAAGGTAGCCCAGCCAGGTGAAAGCGTCAAATAACTCAAGGTGAAAAGGGCAGGTTTTACACATCCCTGCTACTAACGTGTAGATGAAGAATGGAAGCCAGCATATTATATAGGCCCCCAAAATGATGCCTAAAGTTTTAGTTGCCTTTCTTTCTCTGGCAGCCGAGATTCTTTTCTTTTCCAAAAGGGCATCCGACACGGTGACTTTCACCTGGTTTGCATTGGCTGGTGAAATTGTGTCGCAGGACGACGTTTCATGCGTTCCATAATTCAGAGACGTAGTGGATGCCACAGACCCTGGTGAGTTAGTGATCAAATGAGCCGAAGTGAGCCGTTTCCCAGTTTTTTTAGGCGACTGTTTCAAAATTCTCTTCCGAGCTTCGACGTATATCCTACCATAGAGAGCTATGAGAAGAAACGTTGGTATGTAGAACGCACCAAAAGTAGAATAAATAGTGTAGAAAACGTGATCACTGTTCACGGCGCAACTAGTCACCTCCTCAGCCTTGACCTGACGCCAGAAGAATGGAGGTAGAGAGATGGAGATGGATATCACCCAGGCAGTAGCAATCATCCCCGCTGCGCGCGCCGAGGTCCGTTTTTTGGCATAGTCTACCGCATCAGTTATTGCCCAGTAACGGTCCAAAGCAATCACGCACAGGTGTAAAATAGATGCTGTGCAACATGTTATATCTGAGGATAACCAAATATCGCACATAACTTGCCCCAACGTCCATGTTTGACTCACCGTGTACAGAGCACTTATTGGCATCACCAGAATTGAAACCAACAAATCTGTAAATGCTAGGGATGCAATCAACAAATTCGCTGGCGTGTGAAGCTTCCTTGATTGATAAATTGTGGCAATAACAAAAGCATTTGATAATGTTGTGGCAAAAGTTAATAACGCTAAAATAATAGCAACACTTGCTTGAAACGCAAGATTTGCTTCTTTTTCCACTGCCTTCGGAGTGTAATTTGAATTTGAATCGTTGCTTGATATGTTTAATAACTCTCCAATGACAGGCGTTGGCTTGAACTGACTAGAACGCTCCATCCTCCGCTTGACAGATGCTTGAGATAGCGCCTTTGTACATATATGAAAATATCTCCTCTCACAGGGGTTCCTCGTAGTACATTTTTACACAGAAAGACGCATTTTCTTGTCATCTTGACCCCATTGAAGAAGCGTGCAATTTGTGTCCAGCGCTTCTCTGCATCTTGCCATGTAGATAGGTGAAATTGAAAAAAAAAACGAAAACTTTAGCTTGGGTTACTTCGTTCCATCTTCTTTTTGTAAACTGTTACTCCATTTGTCGTCGATTGAAGAAGAAAACGGGTACACCAACATTTCATACATTTCCACTACTCAGTTTTTCATTCAATTGCTCTGAAAACCCATACGCGAGGTCTGCGTAAAGGAAATCGAGTCAAATTGGACAATACTCTTTGTACTCTATATATCGCTCTTAATGTTTCTGATGGTATTCGTCCATTCTTTGTTGTTAGATGGCGATCCCCTATCACTTCAGAAGTTCTCGGAAATGATGCGACTCAGGCTTCTCACTCAGCTTTATTAGGTTCGCTCAGACAGCGCGCAAGCCGGCTATGCGTGGGGATGGCACAGGTTCTCCTTCTCCGGTCATGTGCGTGTTTTCCACTGGGTCATAACGCCTTTTCTTTAAACCTTAGCAGTCAAGCAGCGAGTCAAGGGCTTTATATTTGTCAAGTTAACACTAGATTAATCATCCGCACAGAAGCGGTGAGTGAATATTTGTAGAAGGCGCTGCTCATTCAAAAAGTCTGTTCAGGCTGAATACACGAGCGCACGTATAGGCAGCCTGCCTGCAATAACCTAGACAGAGAAAAACATACTGTTACTGCAAGGGAACCTTTTGTACTGATACAGATGTGTACTGTATGTAATATGGACAGTGAACACACCATAATACTACCTATAATAGAAGTAAAAAAGTAATACACACACACACACACACACACACACACACACACACACACACACACACACACACACACACACACACACACACACACACTCACTCACTCACTCACTCACTCACTCACTCACTCACTCACTCACACACACACACACACACACACACACATATATACAGTATATATATTCTGACTCTGATATTTGAATCTCCATGGTTTGCACTGACATGAAGGACAAATGGTAATGATGGACAAATGACCGACTCAATGGCATACACATGCATTGCAACATAGCACGCATACCATAGCTGATGCAGTGGCTTGTTGCCGTGGCATTGGCATGAATGCACAGGGGTCATCTGATTCTGCATACACCTCTGGACTGCCTCCCCTAGTAACAGCTTAGAGATGCATTACTCTGCCGTGTGTGTGTGTGTGTGTGTGTGTATGGATGTATGTGTGTGTGTTCAGGGCTGTTGGAATGTCTGTACAGCCATTGGTTGTGCTGAACAGCACTGCTAACTGTATTCCTATGTCTGTCATTATATAGAATAAGTTGTGAGCGGATGATTGTTTCCATCTTCTCCAAGAGGAAAGCCTGGATGGGCTCAAGATCCACATATTGAAGGAATGTGAAGTTCAATCGGATGGTGTAGTGACTCATCCTTTTCAGCTGTTCCTGGATAGCAACTTCATTCCTGTTCCCAAGAAACCCAGTGCCGAAGACATGCATGAATGATTCCAGGCCTGTGGCACTTACCTCAATATTTTGCAAATGCATGGAGAGGTTGATCACTGGGGAGCTTATCACCAAGGTGGGAGAAGTCTGGACTCACTCCAGTCTGTTTACAAGGCAAAATGGGGATTTTAGGATGCCAAGTCTTCTGGACACCGTGATACATTGATGCTCCAATTTTAGTTGTAGGCTAAGGTTTTGAACTTGGGCTAGTCATGTGCTTAACACAGTAAACATGAGCATGCTTCTGCATGGCCCCCAATAACTAAAAGTCTACACAACAATGCTGTCGAGTTTCTTTACTCTTCTCCCATTTAGTCATTGTTTTATTCTCATTTACTGTAATGTCACAACTTTCCTGCGAGTCCTATTGGGCGTTGCCATGACACCGCATGACAAGCGATACTTCCTGTCGCCAGTAGCTAAGTTCCGGTTTAGCCATAAACAAGCAAATCATAGACCTAAAAGAATTGGACAAACAGACTCCGTTGTTCTCAATGGGAGGGGATTGTAGTTGTTGTAGAGAATCACCATGATTCATGAGTGCACTCACTAATGCTTAACCTCGGGTCAAGTCAGGTCAGATCAGCTCATGCCATAGATGGAGCACAGAAAAGTCAAATTTCATCACTTAATAAAGATGGGCATTTATTTCTGTAAGGCACACACCACATATTTCAATAAATTGCTCAGCCCCAAAGTCCACCACCATGGTTCTTATATTGCCAGATTCAAGACAGTCTGGCCTACACATACTGTAGGCTACATGAAAGGCATGTCGAGCTGCCAGCTTGCTGTGGTAATACATGTCAAAATATAAGACCACCAGGCTACGGCATAATTTCATGGAGTGCTGAATACAATATTTTGACCATTTCTGAATTGTGAAACTCAGCAAATATGCTTTGTGATTGTGAACTTATTGCAGTTTCACCATAAATATTCCACCTGTGTGCATGTTTAAAATTCTTGAGTGCAAAATCATGTCTTAGTTTCTCTAATTAAGTCTAACCTCTGAATATCTTTTCAAATTGCACCAGATTGATATCTTTAAATATATCAATATCGAGATCCTACCTGTGGATGGGTACGGCCTATCTTTTCTACCCCTTGGTATTGAGAGGTCCCCCTCTCATGCCATCCTCAAAAATATCCTTTAGCCAATCAGCGTCGAGCAAGGTCAAGTGTATTGAAGTGTAACTTCACCCCATAACTCCACCCACTTCACATTTCTGAAAAAGGCTTTCAAAATGGGCGAGACGTTCTGAAATTTGGAAGGGCGTGCAGCACTGCTGTAGCCAATCAACCATGGTGATTTCGTGTCAATCTGGGAATGAGTGCTGCAGACATGGCTTATCACAGGTAGGCTAATCAGGGCAGCAGGTGTTAGGGCGTTTCATTCCTGATTTGTAACGACCCGGTGACGTAGAGTTGGACGAAAAGTACAGGACTATGTCAGCAAGCATTCCAATAGCATTTTGGACCAAAATGCCATGGCATGTTTCAACCTGTAGAGGGTGCGGAGAGTCTCCAATACAAAATCATACGAAATGTTACTTTTCTTGGAAAACACGATTTTTGTCAATATTAACCCTTGTAATAGTGTAGTTCACCACTTATGAGTATTATCAATCAATCAACAGCTCAAAAAACATATTTTAGGGTGCAGTTACACTTTAATGATGGAAATCACCCTTTTATGTGTAGCCTACTAATATGTGCATAGCCTACTGTGTAACAGCTTTTTTCTGGTTCTGTCCAATTTGTTTCTTCGTATCTTGTTTAGCCTACTTCATAACCGTCCACCTGGCACCTGTCCGTGCTCTGTAGTAGCCTAGTAGTAAATGTAGTAGCCCAATATAACATATGAAACCATGAATACACCCTTTGAGTCATGAACAAACACCTCGCATGCCCCCGGACCCCGGACCTACCTAAGGGTCCATTGTGGGCCGAGATATAGTTTTTCTGAAAGAAATTCCTATCTACTCACGCTAGCCTCTAGGAACGTACGGAGCCTCTAAAGAGACCTGAGGAAACTTTTAACTTTCAAGTGTGCACCTAAAACTTTCACGTGCACACCTAAACATTTTACGTGAGCACCTGAAAGATAAAAGTTTCCTCAGGTCCCTTTAGGGCAGTGGTTCTCAAACTTTTTCTTTCATTCCCCACTTTGATCAAGGGGGCTTTCTCGAGCCCCACCTGTCCATCATCGCTCTATAGAAAGTATAGGTCAAGCTCAAAATTGTCATATTTATAACGTTAAAAATCTAAATCAATGACCAATAACGTCAGTTTTTTGTAATTGACAAGGTGTCAATCCTTGCTTCAAAAAAAGCTGATTTCCAATAATACAGCAAAAGGGCCAACCTCATGCTACCATTGTGTTATAAATGAAGTTCAACACTCTCAACCTCGTTCAAAATCGTATTCAGGTCAAGCCTTGACGCGAGCGCTTCCCTGAATGAAACAGTCCGTCTGTTGCGCATCGGGCACTACCCTCTTTATCACGACGATAGCATTTCTTTTACCTGCTATCGTCTGTGCGCCAACCGAGCAAAGTCACTCACAGTTTTCCAATTTGATGTCCTGTTCTGCCAGGTAGACTAATTGTTGAGATCAATGTTGAATAGTTCATCTGCAGTGGCCCTACTTTTGGCATACTCGCAGAATAGAATATCTTCGCCCGCTGTCAAGTTAACAAAGCGGACATAAGCAATAACTAAACCACCTTTGTAACTGTCGGTGGCCTTGTCCACTTGCAAGGCAAAACATGAGTGTTTGCGTTTGTCAAACACTTGTTCTTCGACATCGCAGAACAGCAATTGTGTCGTCGGACAGATAGCCAAGATATCCTTCAATTTTACTGCGCTCGTCTCGAACATAAACGGGTTTTTTTGTTTCCGCTGCAATTAAAATTCCGACATCAATCATTTTTTTCGGACTATGGTTCCAGGACAGACTAACGTTTTCATCTGGTCAGGCCTATAAGAGTCTAGATTACCTTGTTTGTGTTTGTTTTGTGAGATGGAGGTGCATTCTCGTAATTATCAATAAAGGAAGGCACAGGCTACAGATTAAAAAGAAATCTCCGGTTTTTCACGTCAGCTCTCGCCCCACCTGGCATGTCTCTGCGCCCCACTAGTGGGGCGCGCCCCACAGTTTGAGAAACGCTGCTTTAGGGACTCCGTAGGAACTCAACCAGTAGCAGCTAGGGGGCGATGACATTACTTTCACTCCCTATTTGTCTGGACTGCTGTAAAACTGCTGTGTAAATGGATCTGCTGTAATGCCTCTACACAATAAGGGTAACACTGACTTAAGTTGATGAAGACAAATGCTTAATCAGAGATGGATAATGCCTCTGGGAAACAATCTTTATCTGGTAAGTAGAAAAAAATCATGCTGTTGCTAACTCTGCCAGCTGCTAACCGGCCATCCACAGACATTCTAGAATCAACGAGTTAAAACAGTTAGCTAGATAGCTAACCTTACAGTCTTTTTAAAAAAAGGTTTGCTCAGCGATTAAGTTGGCTACGTAGAAATAAACAATTTCAAATTCTCATTACTCTTTAATTCTCATCACATTAAACGACAGGTCATACCCCGGTGTTTAAATATTGTGTGTGGATCCTTACCAGGCTGGCGGTAACGTTAGCATAATTGTTAGATAAGCTAGCTATCTGGCTTAGCACTAGCTGTCATCAATCAGTCTCCCTTGCAAACCAGTGTGTCTTTCTTTATCTTTAAATCACTGTTATTGTTGTTTCCATTCGATAGCTTATTCGGTTTGAGTTGAAATAAATAATTTAAAGACTGTGACGTACAGTAACTTACAGTAGCATGGTTTTGCGCCAAATAGCCAATTGTAGTATATTGTTATAAATGTTACATCGACAGTGAACAAACCAACATTTTGATAAAGTGACAAGGTTTTGATTTGCATTCTACAAACATGAATTGGGTTGGGGAAACTGACCTTAGGTCTGTAAGCTCTTATTAATCAAATCTAATACAAGGTGTTTCAGAAGCTTCCAATCACTATGCTTAGTTTAATATACTGTAGGTTTGACAGTTAGTTATTCACTTTGGCTATCCTATCATGCTTGAGGCTAACTCTTTGCAACTTAGTTTGTATTATTATTTTTTTTTTCTTCTGTGCTCAGGGAATGCTATCACATCATGGTACTTAAGATCAACTAAACTTGCAGTGGCAGCTGCCATCATTAAAGCCAGGCCACCAGGGAAAAGTGGTAGACAGTATGCAGAGCAATTGGCTAGCAGGTTCAACCATCTTGAGCAGTCCTGGAAAACGAAAGCCGAGGGCCTACAGGAGGAGGTCCTGCACCTTCGTCAAGAACTTCTCCTTTCCAAGATGCTGTCGAAACCCCACAGGAACAGCGAAAATGGTGTGTTCCATTGATTGACAGGTTCTCTTTCTGTTGTCTGCAATTCAGGGTTCTTGTATAATATGCCATACTCCGTATAAACCATGCCATTCTAATCTGTGCCATTCTCACTGGTAGTATGTGTTAAAAAATGAAATGGCATCCATTTTCCAGTTCAGCTGTTCAACAGCAGGCAGTCATGCTTAAAACTAAGCAGTCAAACTGAGTTTCCATAGCTTTGAGTGCTGTACAGTACGAATGGATTGCAAAGGATATAGTCATAGATCAGTTTTCTTTTTTTTTTTTTTGGTATTTAAGATGTCAGAATCACCATGGTGTGTTTTTGTTATTGAACTATGGTATGTGTATAAAGGAAACAATGTGTCTGTCATTCCCAGGTCACCAATATGTGTGAACAGACTTATGTGTTATGTTCCATTATCAGCAAAAAAAATGGACTGCGGGGAACCAAATCTTTTGATGTGTTCATTTGTAAAATAAATAGTAGTTTTGTGAAGGGCATTCACTCATGTTAGGAGAATAGTAATGGAGACATTTGGAGATATTTAATAATCAAGCTAATTTCCTCTTGATTTCAGTAGGCAGTCAAGTGTAAAACTGGGCAGTCAAAATGAGTTTGTGGTACTGTATATCACTGCAATTTGCATTTGCATATTAGAGAAGAAAAGGCAAAAGGCCGCCTCAGCATTGGCTGGTTGAGGACAAAGAGCAATCTTTCAAATTGACAAAAAGTGTATAGGATTAGAACTACTGACCTGCACCTCTAAAAGTGGGATTTCCTTATTTGTCTTTTGGCATTGAAGAGATTAGGGAGAGGGTTGCATTCTAATTCTTTTCTAAAATGTTCACAAAGAAAATAAAATCAAATTACTATTTTTATACTACTAGCACTAAATGGTAGATTTATTTCTTTGGTTTAGTTTTTCCTATAGACGTTACCCTTTCTCTAAGCCAAGAATCAGAGACAATGTTTAACCTTAGCCAACTACTAGCCTACAGGTGTTTTTCAGTCAAAAAAAAAAAATGAAATGTGTGTTTGTTGTTCCCTACAGGTGATGGTTTAATGGAAGTACTCTCACAGGATCTCATCCCATGCTTGGGGCCCTTGTTTAGTGAGCAAATGAACTCGTTGTCCGATTCAGGCTGCGGAACAGAGAATAGCACAGAGTCCCTCCAGCAAACCCTGTGTGTGGAGAAGGACCAGACGGAGACCTCCGCACCCATCCCCACCCGCCCCGGGCAGCCCCACTTCCCACCGCCGAGCTCCGACCCACGGGAGAACGCCCTGCTCTCCCACATGCAGTTTCTGCAGAACCTCTGCAGCTTGCGTAAGCTGGGCACCCGCGGGCTCTCCCTGGGTGGCTCTGGCACTGTGGTCTGGGACTCGGTGTGCCAGCTGCTCGGCTCCCTGGTGCCCGCAGCCTCCAGGGACGTCCAGTGCCACCTCCAGCAGGCTTTGCTTCCCCAGGCGTCGCAGGTGGCAGCGCAGGTCGTGGATGAGTGGCGCGCCCACTGTAAGCCCCCGGGGTCATTCCTCACCCAGGCAGAGGACTGCCTGAAGAAGCTGACTGGCCACCTGTTGAATAATACTCAACTCAGTCGGGCAAGTCAAATTCATTTGTGTACTTTCTGTGTGGGTAACTAACTAGACAGAGAGGGAGAACAGAGGCATAAGGCATATCAAGTGTATGCCATGATGAATACATGTTGTCTTTGGTTTATTGGGTTCTAATTTAAGTTTGCCGTTTGCCATCTAATGCAGAGCTAATTGTTAGTTCACCTGGCTACTGCAATTATCCATTGGCAGTTTATTGCCTTTATGCTCAGATGGCTTTTATGATCAGTTTTTTTTATAGCAGATATTTTGTAGATATTTTGTAGACATTTGCCTCTGAGGCCTGAAAAAAACACACCAACACACACAGCGAAAACACTAAAGACAGGCCCGTCTTCTGTCTGACTCTGACAAAAATGTTACCCCATGCGTTCATTCACCACATTTGGCTGTTTTACTTCGTGAAAAGCCCACTGACCGTAGACATTGCCATAGCGGTGACATTGACAATGGAGAAAACGTCTAGCCTACCGAGTGTCTGACAGAAATGACATTTAGTGCAAACATGATGATTGATCATCTCCCTCCCTTCCTTGTTATCATAATTGCGCATTACTTGGAAGATTACTTTCTGCTCAGATTGCAATGACAGTGTGTGTTGGCGTGGACTGAACTGTGGAGTGATGTCCAAAAATGCACATATTTCTAGAATGCTTCAGAATACATACAGTCTCCCCGCAGATCTCATTAGTCTGTGATTACTCTCTCCTGGTGCATAATGAAGACGGTGCCATGAAAAGTGTTTACACTACCTGCAGTTTTCCAATTACTGTGCTTTCAGCAAGTCCAAAAGCGCTGTAATTGCACAGCCAATAATGGTGATATGCTCCTCAGTACACACACACTCACACGCACACACCACACACACACACACACACACACACACACACACACACACACACACACACACACACACACACACACACACACACATGGACACATATCTAGACTCATAGGACATAGGGTTGTGTGTAGTTGTTCTGTTACAGTAGTATGCTCCTCAATATGTATGCACACACACACACACACACACACACACACACACCTCTACTGTAGACACACATAGGATTGCGGTTAGTTGTTCAGTTAGTATTTACACCCACTTTGGGATGCAGTTCAAGCACGGCCATGGTTAACATCTGGACCATCAAGCTTGTAAAGAAAGGCGTAATGCATCATGCAGAGTTAATGGGGATGGCACATCTGTATGCATTGTTGCTCGCTCACCAGATGTCCTATTTGTCACTCTAGGTAGTTGTCTCTGCAGAGATGTGAGGCATGCTGTGTAACAGCCTACAGCTGTAAGTAGGGGACAGCAAAGGATTTTTTTTTTCTTGGCCCCTTTGAATCAGCGTATAATTTCTGCTAATGGACTTTGATCTTAAAGGGATGGTTCACCCCAGTGGGTATTCTGCCATTGTCTTCTGTCTGAACTTCACGCCAGAAGTCTGCCATAACAGATTTGCTCGCCCTGCAGCGGACTGTCAGTAGTGACCGGAGAAAATTGGCATCTCAACACCTCCGTGGCATTGAGGCGTTCTCCTTTTCTAACTTCCATTTCCCCCAACAGAAATTGAAACATCCTTGCTAGTGTAAGGATGAGTGGGTTTGTTTTCCCTTTTTTTGGCAGAACTTTGCCTTTAATATTATTTTTTTGTTCAATCAGGAGTGGTGGACACTATGGCAAAATCCTTTTTTGGGGGGGCGGGGGGCTTGAAAGCAATCACTGTTGTGTCAGAATGCCTGAGTAAAAGTTGTCATGCTTGGTTGATGGAGGATCGCGCCCCTTGTTGGTGGAGATTAATAGCAGAGGGCTTATACATCAGCAGGTGGATTGATTTCACAAATCTGGGCCCCTAACGGGGCAGGATCAGAAGCACACACACACACACTCAGTATTTCATACATCTGATATCATTGTTGATCTTAGGCAGCTTCAGAAAGCTAAGACTCAAAGAGTTCCTGGAAAATTTCCCAAGTCTTGTGATAATTGCTGTCTTAGTGCAAATCTCTGGGTTTAACGCTGAAAATTGAATTGCTTGTTAAGTCTTCAGAGACCAGAGATCATTGGAAGTGGTCTGTTTTCAAGTATGTTGACACTTTAAATGTTGCTTTATCATCTGATCATGTAAATGTTGCTGTATCATCTGCAGAACAATTGCAAACATTATTGATCCCCAGACTGAAAGTGGAAAAATAATTGTACCTTTCCTTACGTGTCCAGTGCTGACCTTGAACATCAGTAAAACCAGATCGATTCTTCGATTACCCATCAGCATTCGGTACAAGCAGATGGTACATTACATCAACCTCCGTGGCCTTAACTCCCCTCAGTAGTTTAACCTCCCATTGCCGAAGATGGCCCCAGTACCTCTGTTTATGTAATCTACTGTACTGTCTATTGAATTACAATTATTTAAATCCTGAGTGCTGTATGCAGAGGCAGAAAGAGGCTGTCGTTTTTATGTTGTTCTACTCATCGAGTTTTCAGGGGGAGTTTTCAGAAGGTCATATATTTAAAAGTACCTTTAATTAAATGCGTGGGTGCTAACAGAGAAGTGCACGTGTGCTCAGAGAAAATGCACTCCATGGCTCCAGGTGTAGATCCTTGCAACAGCGTAGGTCAATGAAAACACAATTAATCAAGTTCAGTATTGAGTCTGAGAACACAAAGTCACTTCTGGAAAGCAATTTCAAAGACACGTCATCGCCGTGATGCCTTTCTTACAAGAAGCAGGTGCTCAGTCTTTGGCTCGAGGGAAGAGAGGTCGGCGGCTGTAAAATATCAGTCGCGTTGTCCGCCAGGACCTTGTTGACTACAAGGGAGCACGCGTGCAATAACACTGTAACTCTTCCGACGGTGACATGCCATTTTCCCCCTTAAATGGACAGGAGTGAGCTTTGCTCCAGGACCGCAGCATGCATTTATCATGACCAAAAGAAATTGGACTCCTGGCTCAGGACTGGAGATCGAGATACATAGTCTTTTATGGCGAATCATTGCTAGCCTATCGCCACTCACCCGTTTGCCCTTCCACCAATCTGCCTCGACCCGCAGAGTGATGTTTGAGACCCCCAGGGCCATCCCTTTCATGTCATCCTGTCAACTAAAGCGGTTAGTTTAGTACAAGGAGCAGAAGAATTACATGCCTTGTGAAACTTATTCAAGGCTTGTCACACATTCGGGCTCGACAGCAAACTGGTCTGCATTCTCACATACTTGGACTTGAACATGTATTTGGATAAGCCAAAGTCAACATATCACTAGGTATTTTGCCAGATCTATAATTACAGTAACAGACTATTTTCAGATAACTCAGACAAACTATCATCTAATCATTGGCTATTCATGAACATGGACTTGATGTGGATCCACTAACGTCAACGTATGACTGGATGTTTTCGCCAGATTTATAATTAACAGATCAACTCATAGTCACCATCATCTAATCATTGGCACCAATGCTTTTCATTCATGCATGGCAGACTTATGTAATTGATGAACTGTTCTCATCCAGAGCGATGGGATCAGGCCACGTTCTGCTGATCTCAGCCAGCAGTTGACATATGCCAGCACCCGGAGGGTGGCCCGGGGGCCCTGTTCGTCTTCTCTTACAGGCAGTGTGTGTGGGTGGCATTACTGGCAGATATGTCATATTTGGACAATTCCCCCCCCTCCTTGGTCGTTAATGTCGGCCCGGGGGCTGGCTGTGTGTCGTAGCGTTTTGTTGATTTAAATTGGTAGACAAGGAGATGAGGCAGCTCTCACCTCAGCACTCGTGAGCACAGCTACCCCATGAGTCAGGTCTGAGGTCACCTAACATGACAGTTCCCTACAGGCTGCCCCGCAGGTTGGAGAAATGCCTGCTGCTCATTGTCTCTTTTTATTGTTTTATTGCTATTGTGTCAATTTGACAAGTCCTCTGACATCTGAGGAATGACAAAATTCACACCATTGGTAGACTTCCTCATTTAATTGGACTTGCAGGTTAGTAAATGCATTACGTGCATCATTTTAATCCTGGCTCTTTGTGCGAAGTAGGGATGGAGGAACGCAGATTATAGCTGCTTTTGCCATAAGCCAGCAGACGTCACCATCCTGATCAGGTGCCGTCAAGGGGCCATGGAGCTGTGCCTCTGGGGGTGTGGGGGCTACAGTTGGAGTGTCTGTACTCTGTACACGCGTTGCTGTAATCAGGTGACTGAACGCTTGTTTCTCTCCATTTGATCCGCAGTGAGCCCCAAATCGGGTCTGTTCAGGAGAAGTGTGCAGCCATTGCTGGGAGCTGGTGGGGGTGCTTGTTATCTTTTGGCTTTCTTTGTGGTGTCTTCCCTCTCGCTTTATATTCTGTGTTCCTCCCCAAAGCCCATTTCTGAAGAAGAGTGCGTTTTTTTTTGTGTTAATCTCTGCAGAGGATTTGAGTGTCTCCAGCACCAGTGCTCTCTTCTCCCAATTGTGTGTGTGTGTGTGGGAGCTGAGCTAATAGGAATCCCGTGATTATTCCCTCGCTGTCACAGGGCGCGTTCCCTCCTCCTCCTCCTTTTCCTGAGTATGGGCCAAATGCATCATTTTCATCAAGTTGGCCTGGATACAAGTCACAGTTATTCCCTCCTGAGTGAGCAGAGGAGCATAGATTGATAAAGCCAGAGTGAAAAATCATTACCAGAAAAAATAATTAGATTTTTTAAATTTCAAATTTCATTGCCTCATCCCCAAGGATGTTATGCTTGCCGTACTGTTTCTTGGTTTGTTTATCTGTCTGTCAGCACGATCAAGTCTGCATGACTTATTTTTCAAGAAACATAGTGGGGGCATCCACAAATAATTTTTCACTTTCGTTAACATTACGTGATCAGGCATTTGCCCTTGGTAGAGGTCTTTGGGTCAGTGCTCTCTAGAGGCCTGTGGGTCCATGCTCTCTGAGTGTGCCTGTAGTTCATCCTTATTATTTTGGTACTCAGAAGCAAGTGGCTCCTCCATGCAAATTTGCAAGCGTCGAAAATTAATTGTTGGGAAGTACACAACCCCCCCCCCCCCACACACGCGTGTTGATGATGAAGCAGTTCTTGTCATGCACGGTGTTGTGCTGGACGCAGACTCAGATGCAGGAGCATGTCACGTCCTTTGGACATTGAAGAAACATTGCAGGAGATTCCTGTGCATTACCTTTTTGCATTAAATAAGTAAATAAGTTGTTTATTATTCCAACTTAGTAATGGTTTGCACCACAGATACCCCTGGCCTGGTACACAAGGGGCCAGCTTCCATTCTCTGCCCCACCGCGTACGCACGCACGCACGCACGCACGCACGCACGCACGCACGCACGCACGCACGCACGCACGCACGCACGCACACACACACACACACACACACCCAGAGTGAGGTGCTCTGATAGACCTCTTTACAGTTCAGTCACCACTAATGATGGAGCTGTTATGTGCTGGCAGTTTAGAGAGCGATTGAGTGAGACAAGCTGCCCACTGCTTCTCCATGAAGTGCCTGCCCCTCCTTGCCACTCCACACACACACACACACACACACACATATGCAAGTAGTAGGTCCAAATGGTCAGGTACCCCATTACTCAAATGTCACTGCCCATCAAGGTGGTGAAGGTGTGGGAAAAGCCCATTTCTAAGCAATCACCTTTGGGAATAGTGTACGGTACAGTTGTGAAAGTAAGTTTCTATACACGTCTCTCATGTCATCCACATCTCAGTGATGGAGAGAAGGGAAGAAAGATGGACTATTAGGACATTAGGATGGACGATCTACGCTGCCTGCAGATTGCGGTCATTCCCTCAGGCTATCAGGCTGTTAGCGGTAACTCTGAAATCATTGGTCCAGCTACCGGTATATACCAATCAGAGATTCCTAACACTGCTCCCTTTTTTTATTTTCTCCCCTCCTGCTACGAATTTCTGTTCTCACGTTCACCAGTTTGTATACAGGCCTAACAGATCCACAGATGATGCATTATCCATTATTCTCCCTAAGATCTCTGGAACAGAGAAAACACCTACGTCAGGATGCTCTTCGTGGATTACACTGTAGCTCTGCCTTTAATACAGTCGTCCCCGACATCCCGCTAAACAAACTGCTGACGCTACTGTGGTGGGACTTAGTGTATAACGGGCAGGGACGAGTCAACCTACAGACAGGAAACTGCAGAACATAGTCAGAAACATTCACTTGTCATCAAAATCCAGATCTCAGTCCTTACGGCCTTGGACTAAAGCCGCGATTTAGTTTGAAGATAATGTCGGCAGCAGGCCCGGATGATGCCCAAAGGGTCAGAGGAGGTACATTGGGAGGGATTTGGATTTTGGAAAGTAGCGCGAGTGAGCACTGTTCCCACGCTCGTCCGGCTCCTTGAGCTTCAGTTTGATTTTTTTTTTTTAATTCATGTATCCTAGCGACATCTTAAGACTGCATAGATTGTATTGGTCATACCACCACTGTAAGTCACAGAATGATTTATGGGAAACAAGCTTCGCGCTAGGGTGGCTTTTTAACTTTTTTATTTTCGTACCTCTCAACTCTCGTCCTGCCTTTCCCTTGCGCTGAGAATTTATGAGCTACTGGCTCACCAAGAGCTGATATCCCGTCTTTTTCTCTGCTCCCAGCAAACTGCTGAATTTTTCATCCGTACCACTTCGCCATCATAAATGATTATGTGCAGCAAGTCTAATTATGTATTATTAAGAGCTCATCCATGTCATGGTGTCATTATGTTAGCCTTGTTTTTGTAAGGCATTGTGTGGGATGCCCATGCTCTTGTTTACTGAAAACAGATGCTCTTGATCGCTGAGCCCTCATGCTGTTGTAGGAAAGTAGCTTTATGTGAGTATCTTTCGTGTGTGTGTGTGTGTGTGTGTGTGTGTGTGTGTGTGTGTGTGTGTGTGTGTGTGTGTGTGTGTGTGTGTGTGTGCATGGATGGCTGTCAGAAATGTGCTCTCCTGTGTTCCTTTGGTCTCAATGTCAGCTTCTTTTACGTCCATGTGTGCAGGAATGTGTGTATGCTCTGTGCTGTGCATTTGTAGGGTACTCTACTGCATTTATGCAAGGTGTGTGTGTGGCTGTGTGTGTGTTTGTTTGATGTGTCTTCATGGGTGAAGGCATGCACCGTAATGTTTGTTCCCCTTTCCAACTTTCCCCCATGTTCACAGTCTCTGATCATTCTCTTCTTCTTGTTGTTTTCTTTCTTCCAGTTCCGATCGCAGGAGTGTCTGTCCGACTGCCTGATCCGGTTGGGTGGCAGTGCCATACTCAGACCCACCCTCCTGCGTCTCCTTTTCGCCCACATCAATCACCTGGCCGACCACCTGTGGCACACCTGTCAGGTAAGTTTGGGGGCACACTGGGTGGGCATGGTGGCACTGAAACCACGACGAGTGGGTGCAGGTACCTGACAAATGAGAGAAGTCTCTCGTACAGCACAGGGGGCTTCCCCAGACCAGGGATGTACAGTGCTACAGTATATGCAGCACATGCTACAAAACAATCAATCTGTGCTATGGATGATCTTCAAGCTTAGCACCAGTGACACCTTATTTAAAATGTTTTATAGCCTGAGTGTAGCCTGCAGATGAGGATTTGTAACTTCATGACAATGCTAGAGATTGTGTTGATTGTGCAACAAAACGATCAAGTTCTGTAGCACCAGTGTTATGAACAAAAAAAGTTAATGCACAGCCATGCCCCAGACATGAAAAGAAGAGTTGAAGCTTACGGATAGAACGTGTTTATATTTCTGTGCATGGAAAGGGAAAACTCGTGGACAACAATAACAATGCAATTACCGTTACAATGGAATGTTAACACCAAATCGTTCACATTTACCTATTTAGGGGAAAAAAAACATGTTCACCACAAACGTTCGGCAATGTTTGCCGAAGTTGAACGCACCTCTGATGCTGCTTTTTAAATCGTCTCCTCTCGGGGCTTTCGCCCCTCCCACCGAGCGCTGTCAGACTACATGCAGATAATTCAGCTTCGCAGTCAAATTGGCGTTCTGCCAGAGAATACACAAATCCCTCTCGGAGAGAGACACGAGGTGGAGGTAGGGTGACAGCGCATCGCTGCTCTGGCATTTCAAATGCATAAAGGTGTTTAATTATCCCGAGAGGCATTCCAGCATTGGTGGCATTCTGAAGAAAATGGGCTCTGAAAAGCCAAGACCGCAGCAGACAGTGTGAAATTTAGACTGTGTGAACGAGAGAAGAAAAAAGAAGAGATTATTCCGTGTCTTGCTTCTTCTCCTGTAGTGCTTCTTCCAGTGCTTGGGGGAAAAAAGGGTTTATCATGCAGTCATGCATACTGTATGTGTGCCTATATCATTTACTTCCAGCTGAGGCTCGGGCAAGACAGACTAAATTCACTCTTTATCATGCATGAACACTGCCTTGATTTCCTTTCCACAGTGTTGATTTTTTTTAAAAACGTGACTCCTTTCGAATACCCTGTGTTTCTAAAAGGGCAATTTTCGGCAGTTTATGCTGTTTTGATTCTAAAAGCCAATGAATATTCAGTGCTTTAGGCCTCGGTTAAATGTCTGCATGACTCATGAGAAAACTGCAATGGGCAAGGGGAAAAAAAATAAACATTTTCTCTTTGGACTTAATTTTTTCACATGGAGAGTAATTAGGTTAAGCATTTTGTTTCTGGGTTGTTGCTTCGCCACGGCAGAGGTGCTTGCGTAATCAGCCCTTCTGAGTCTTGTCTTTGTCGCGCGCAAACACACTCTCGCTTAGCTGTCGCCATGGGGCCCAGGCTAATGGAGCCTGTAAAAACGCCACGTTAATGAATCAGCCATTAGAGGTGAGGAAGTGTGTCACAGCTCCACAACAACATAGACTATCCTACCCGCATATGCTGTCCACACACGGGCCATCCTACTGTATGTTGCCAAGATGGTGGCCATGTTTATTCTGTTGTGTATATCTGTTTGTGCCAACAAGGGCCCAATTAACATCGTCGTTTTTTTCCTCGACGATACTATACTGCCTAAAAGGGCTTTGATTTGTGACAAGCGCCGCCTGCTGTGGCGCTGTCATAGGAGCAAGAGAATCATGGGAGATTTGGGGTGCATGACCGTTCCTGATGACAGGTGGAGATTTGAATTTCAAATAGCCAAAAAGAAGAAAGAGAGCAAAAAAGGCTGCAGTGATAAGGGGATAATTAGGGGGTTTTGTCTCTGTAAAACCGTTCAAGGATATTCCATGCATTTTACATTTGCAGCCCTCTCCTCCTCTCTCCTTCCCTCGCCTCTCCTCTCCTCTTCTCTTCTCCCCTCCCCTCTCCTCCCCTCCCCTCGCCTCCCCTCGCCTCCCCTCGCCTCCCCTCGCCTCCCCTCGCCTCCCCTCGCCTCCCCTCTCCTTCCCTCACCTCTCCTCTCCTTCCCTCGCCTCTCCTCTCCTCTCCTCTCCGCCCCTCTCCTTCCCTCTCCTCGCCTCCCCTCCCGTCCCCTCCCCTCCCCTCTCTTTCAATCTCCACTCCTCTCCTCTCCTCTCTCCACATTTCACTCATTGTATTGTTTTTTTTTTTTTTTTTTTAATGGTTGCATCACCGAGCACGAAAGTGTGATCGGTTCTTTATTTATTTATTCCATCCCTGTGATCGTTGTTTGAAGATCGGTGTAACTTTTGGCCGCTGTGGGAGGGACCTGATCTGCCCTAGCCTTGATAAATGATACACGAGCATAGAGGAAAGGGTTGGATTTACTTGTACGTCGTTGTAGGTTTCGTTGTAACAGTCAGCGGCAGTCATTAATAGTGGTGTAACAAGCTGAAATAATTTCATCATTTATAAACAGGCCATGTGTGGTGGTCGTAGCCATGAGCAAGTGAAATATTACTGACTGGCCTGTAAGTTTATTGATATGGCCATGTTCTTCAAAGCGGCTGAAAAATAACGTCTCTCAGTACTTGTCAAAACAGACTGTAGGCTTTAGTCCAAGCTTCTACACTGCCATGTGTCAACAGAGGACCAGGGCTCTGTTGCCTGTCACAGAGCACTGGGTTTGGAGAATTCTGCATTTTGTGTGAAGGGGATTTTTTTTTTTAACGCTTCATGTAGAGCCCCACAGGCTACGTTTAGTTTACAGAGCGAGAACAGACTGTGTAGTCTGTCTGGGGCCCTGGTCAAGAGACCGAGCATTCACACAGGAGGTGATGAAACACGCGGCTCAGTTGTTTGTTCTCCATGCTATTTGTTTCAATCCCACCCGGCGGACGAATACCTCTCGGTGTTGATGTGGCCACTGTGCAGTCCGCCGCTTCCTTTTGGCGCGCTGCGGATACACAGTAGTGTGTGTAGCCCCCAGTGTACTAGTGGACTGGGAGACGCGGGCATCTGGCCGTTATTATAGGCCTCTGTTGTGACGCTTCGCCGATCGGTTGGCACGTGTGAGTTGGTGGAGGCGAACGCTGTTCCTGAGGTGGGGGGCTGAGGTGCTGGATGAAGGCAGATTATTGCAGTATTTGGTTCTCTCCTCCTCCTCCTCCTCCTCTTCCTCCTCTTCCTCCTCCTCCTCCTCTTCTTTTCCCTCCACTCCCCATCTCCTCGCCTGTTTTTCTTCATAACGGTGACAGCGGTAAGGACAGCGCAGTCAGGTGCGGGTTTATTTTTAGTGTGTGGCGCGGCAGTGATGTATGTGTGCGGTTACAGCGTGTTAACCCCTCTCACCACAGGCGCCCTGGTACCCATATGCTCCTCAGCTCATTGCTGCTGACCTCACACCAGCGTCCTGCGAGGGGTCACCACACAAAAGGTCCCGGGGAGGTGCTGGGGAAATGCCATCAGACCATCAATCTGCTTCTAATAAACCCTGCAGCAAATGCAAGGCTGTGCAATAAGCCCTCACACTGAGCTTGATTTTGTTTGAGGTTTTACAGTCGATATTGTCTATAGAGCATATATTGGCAAAAAGTAAAGTAAAGTCTTAAGAATAAAAGTCCTTCTCTCATATGACAAACAGAAAGCATGTGTTAAACTTCAAGTTAACAGAACCATGACAGCCTCTGTCTTCTGTTTCCAGAAATGTCCAATATTGGGGACGTTTGCAAACAGAGCACCAGAGAAAGAGATCGAGGGATAGACTAGACACCTCTAAGCAATGTTTCAACTGCTGTGGCAGTACAAGTGAAAGGAACCTAAAAAGAAATTGCAGTGTGTCATGAAATTTTGTATAATTACACCTGAGTCGATTTGATGAGTAGGACTGTCATGCCCAGATTCAACATGACTTTAATTTGCTTTCGCCTTTCACATGGCACCCCAACGCACCTATTAGTGTATTTCATTCCCACTGACAGTCCCTTTTGTATTTCTCTCACCTGAATAATGAGCACTTGACAGGATAATTGCAGTATCCAAATGCATTTCAGCATCCTACTTTTCTGCTTAGCTAGCAGTTGACCAGCCAAGTGAGCTGATGAAGCCTCAAAAAGCTTCTCTCTGCCATGCATACAACTCTGTCAGAATTCAGTATTTATGATTCGCAGTGGAGGAGGGGCCTCGTTTGAAAGGACAAGCTCCCCTGCTTATTGTTATTCCCAGCACGTTAAAGTGACGAGTGCGACGCTAATAGATTTATTATAAGGTCACTGAGCATCTAAGGAGCTCCCAACAGATGAACGCGTTAAGAGGACTCGAGTCGCCCCCCCGAGACACCCAATTAGAACTCACAAGGGTTACTGAAGACGCTCAACCAAGAGGTGAGGACAGGGGAAAGAAAATGGAGCTGCGGAAAGCTGTTCTCGAAGAATGTGCTACCTCCGATAGCCATTTCCTGGCTCTTTGGGTTGCTTTTAGAGAGCTGTCAAAAGCCCATCCTTTAGGCTCCAGATTGGTGCCTGCTGACCTGCCAACAACGCAGCATGCACACTGCCACACAGGCACCAAACAGGCATTGCGACTGACATTTGAACAGCTGCTGGAGAGACAGACTAATGTAGAACAGAAATAACCTACCGACTTCAGCTATCCATGTTTTATTCATGATAAGCTTGCATTCTAGCAAGTTCCCTGACAAAATACACATCCAGGCTATCTCGCCTATAAGCGCTTGTTTTTTTTTTCTACAAGAGAGCTGTTTTCCTTTCCACCTCTAGTCTGGCTGTGAGGATTTTAGTAGCTAATAATGAACAGCCTTCAACTGCAGCCTTCATTAACATAAGAAGGAACCGTTTATGTCTGTGTCCTGAATGTCAGGGATGATCATCCTTAATTACGGTAAGTGTGCTGTCCTCTGGGTGATTGATGACGCAAATCTGGTGTGCAGAGAATATCTAAGACCACAGACTGAAATGATTATAAGAGCATGATGTCGAGAGACAGACCCCAGGACAAAGCTGATGAAAGTGAGCTTGGAAATTGTCTGAGAATTCTGTTGCTGTTTTTTCCCCCCTTTGGTTGTCTTTTCGATGTAATCCAATGGGCTGACAAACTACACTTTCAAACGAATGTGTTGAAAATAACACAAGTTGTGTTGTTTTAAACACATACTGTACTGTATGTCCAGATAGGGACGACACAGTTTGTGTTGTTTCTAACACATGATGGGGAATGGGGTTGAAAAAGGAAAATGCTGAAATGTCTATCTGCTCTGGAGGAAAGACCATTTTTCTTGGTGTTAAGAGAACTGAAAGTACTGTATGATCCGGCCTGGCTGCTCATCCTTAGGAGTACTGCAAATAACTGGCTGGTCCTGATTCATGTATGTCTTTATGTTTGTTTGCTGTCTCCTTAAAGCAACACTAAAGAGTTTTTTGTACCTTAAAATAACGTTTCCAAAATCATTTCAGCGGTTCATCAACTGGTAACAGGTGAACGGCACTTCTGCTTTTACTTCGTGGCCCTCTATCGGCTATAACCGCACTATGTAATTTTACGAGGTGGGGTAGTATATCTGTAGTTCGATGAAATGAGACATCAGAAACGACAAATTTGACATGCTTTGATGTCGCAATGCATCATACTTTCATAAAATCATGCAACATATTCTACCTTGTCTGTTATTTGCTGGATAAACAATGGTGTGTGTGCGACAGAGGAACAGTGCTTTAGTGTTGCTTTAAAGGGACACTTCACCGATTAGCATTAAGCTTTGTATCTTTAGAAAACCAGTCATGTTTTTGAATGGTCGTGCATCATTCCCTCAGTTTGCCTTGAGATGGGAGAAATATGAATTTCAATGAAACCCATGAATAGAACTACCTGCTTTCAGTGATGTAAAATTATGATTTTCACATAATTGAAAGCAGGAAGTCCAACATTGAAATCTGTATTTCTCCCATCTCAAGGCAAACTGAGGGAATGATGCACGACCATTCAAAAACATGACTGGTTTTCTAAAGATACAAAGCTTAATGCTAATCGGTGAAGTGTCCCTTTAAGACACACACATGTTGGATTTTTTTGCATGTGTGCGCTCTTCCAAAGCAGATTTGAAACTTTTTTGCTGTACGTCGAGGTTCAATGTGTGTCTTGTTACCTGCATATACATGCCACACATACACAAACCAATCTCAATCCACTCAATGCAGCAGTCACAAAAACCCCTCTTCTGCCTTCTCCCACAGCGAGACAGAATCTCCTCAACTCAACAAGGGGCACAACAAGAAGCCTTCATTTTGTTTGCAGTAGCCATCTACAAGTAATTGTGCAGTTTGAGCAGAGAAGTTGACTTTTGTTGCTGTCTCTGGGCCGTATTCTTAGCTCCCCAGACACCGTCAGGAATGCATCTAGGAATGGGTTGACTACTCTCTCTGCGCTGGCATAAGGGAAACCCATCTGTCCATCGGCTTGATGTGTGGAGGGAGGCCGGTTGTTTTGTCGGAAAAGTCTCCTTAGGGCTGGGGATGGGTGGGTATGCGGGGGTGTTGCCTTTCTGGGCACCGTTCACACAGTAGCATCTGGTGAGCAGCACAGTCGGTTTGAGAGAGAATAATTCAACAGGGTGAGCTCCTCTTTTTTTTTTGCCGTACTACAAGGCATGCTTCTGTCAGTATGGCAGGGATTAGAAAGAAGGGAAAGAGGGGAAGGCAAAGGAGAGAAGTGACAGGTCGTGGCTAATGGTGTGGCTGTCCAGAGCCAGCAGGCTCTCTACAGGCAGCAGAGTAGATCAGAACAGTTTGCTTTTTTGAAAGATAATTTCAGGCGTCTCTCTGGCCTGTCCAACAGTGTCTTGTGGCTGTGCTTAGAGAGTGTGAGTGTGGCAGTGGGAGAGAAACATTAAGGGCACATTCCTCTGGCATTTTTTGCTCCTAACAGCTCCTGAAGTGTGTGTGTGTGTGTGTGTGTGTGTGTGTGTGTGTGTGTGTGTGTGTGTGTGTGTGTGTGTGTGTGTGTGTGTGTGTGTGTGTGTGTGTGTGTGTGTGTGTGTGTGTGTGTGTGTGTGCGTGCGTGTGTGCTGTAGGAAGGAATGAGTGTTTTGTTGAAGGGAAGCAGTAGCCTGAGACACACTGGATACAGGCTACATAATGGCTCTCGGTGCTCCCTGAGGGTGCTCATTACGGAAGGCCCCATACAGTTGCCGTTCGATTCCGACCTTCCTACCGGACTCCCAGATGAGATGTCAGCATCGCTTTCACCTTCATTATCCCCGACGTGACAAATAACAGCCAATGCCTCCATCGATTATGCTAACAATCATCAATGTTGATCGTAAGCAAAGCAAGTGTAACTGCCACAGCTGTAAATCTCTTTATTGGGTTCACTGTCCAGAAATGTATTGGATTGGTGTTAGCTTGGTGCGCAGCCTTGTGGAAATATTGACACGGAGGCCGCATTATCGTTAGGGCTTTCTCCACATGGATGCCTGTGGTCAATCACAGCGTGTCCACCCATGCTTAATGGTGACCCGTGGATATGCCCCCATGTGGTGAGCTGGAGTGCTATGCTGGGACTCCATAATGCGTGAGGATGCCCTTAGGATGTGACCCCCTTCCCCCCCATCCCCACAGCTCTGCTTACTGACACATGCACATACGCTTGCTTGAGGAGTGATCCGATTAGCAACGTCTGCGCCGAAGGCGTCCGACCAAATAGTTTGAGATCAAAGTCATCCTTTCTTTTATTTGCTTTGGCTTATTGGTGATCAGATGACTTCTGTTTGATTAGTCACATCGTCCCCTTAAGGCCTGAACACACCAACCCGATAATCGGCCGTCGGGCAATCAGGGGCGGACGGTGACTCGAGTCTGTTTGGTGTGTCCCGTGCCGTCGGCAGTTGTCGTCGGCGTCGGGGCTAATTTTGGCCAGTTTTGGCCGACTTGACATGTCGGCCAGTGGCCGTCGGCCTCAATTACCAATCTGATTGGTTGAGTCTACCCTTTGAAACATCTAGGTGGCAGAGGACTTAGTTTAAACTTCGTTTAGCCATACATTTAGCGATGTAAGTTTCAAACTCATTTTGATAAACCTTTACTATTTTTGCTAGAACTACGTTTCTGAACGTGTGTTATTTCAGGTTATTTCCCATTCACTTTTCGTTTACTGTGCTAATATTAGCTAGCAAGCTAGCTAGGTTCACGGGCGAAAAGTTATTTATTCCGTGCCCAAGAGAGTGTTTCGTTGGCCTCACACACAAGCAATGGCAATAAAATAATACACACTATATAATTATATTTATATTTTCTTACTGGCCGGTCGGGTTGGTGTGTTTAGGCTTTTACACCTTGTCCATTGCATTATTTCCAATTGGAGTGTCCTGACTGCAAGTGACGCGAGCGGCGCAATGCAACGCAACGTTTTGAGAGAACTTTTGTCGGTCGCCAGGTTTCTACTTTCTACTTTTGTCACTCGCTTTGCTCTACTATTTTGAATGACAAATATGGAATCCCGTGTCACAATATGTGACGTTCCACGGCAAAACCAGTCGCTTGTCGCAACAGGCGTTTCTGAGAAAAATGGCCATTTATGTCACTTGTGCTAAAATCGTGGATTTTTTTTTGTAAGTGTTTTGAAACAGTGGGAGGTCTACACTGTACGGCCGTGAATACATTTCGCTGAAAAACTGACCTTTTGTAGTCTAAAAACGTGAGTTTGTTGAGGTGAGAAAGTTAGAGGAAGCAGGACGTTAGAGGCGTCTCGTTTTTGCCGCTCTATTCCAATATTTACGGTAAATGCACTCATTGACAACCACCAAGCCATCCGCGTGCTGTGTCGTTGATACAAGTACCGTAAATCTTGTAATAGCGGCGACCTTACAAAGCGTTCGTGAGTGTTGAGCCGACGGTTAACTTCAGAGGCAGATTTCTCCGTTTTTCTATTGGCATGACAGGATGAACTCAACTCCTTTGAATGTTTATATTTCAGTAATATGACGTTCAATTCATTAGATATACTGTAGGTATCGTTTTGAAGGTTGATTATGCCCCTTCCTGAAAACTCAATAACTTTGATTTTGAAAATTTGGACATTGTGACTGATTTCGCCGTGGAAGGTCACATATAGGGGCTTATTAAGCCCAACGGCCACCAGAAGCGGCGTTCAGCGGTGTTCGGCGGTCTGGGCTTGCCGCGCAGGATTTTAGAATAGTTTTCAATCTCTGTGCGGCTGCTGCGCGGCAGACGTTTCCAGTGGGCGATGCTCCATTGAAAACAATGGAATTCTATTTTTTTTTCGTGGCGCGGCGCGCCGCGTACGCTTCTGGTGGGCGTTGGCCTTTACTCTTTAACTCTTCAAATGCTGTAGAATGCCCCATTCACTTGAATGGGCCTTTTGGAGGTTTGATATTTCTCAATAACAGACCGTTGATATTAAGTTTAACAGACCGCTGTCAAGGAAAATGGGTTTTAGCGTATCCAGTGTAGACAGACAACATTGACAGTCGCTCGCACAGATCCTGTTAGGACACGGTGTTAGAATGATTATTTAATTTTTGGGGCTTTTTATGTCTTTGATCAGACAAGACAGTGAAGAAAGACAGGAAGCACCACAGCTGGGGCTTAGAATTATGAATTTCTATCTAACATTTCTGTCAAAACTATTGACATTCTTATTCTGTGACACCTTAAGAAGCTGAGGTGAGGTGTTGTAGTTGTATGCATTACTGTACTTTATATCTAAAGAGGTTTTAAGCGGTTGGAATTCTAAGACTTTGAAGCTCACTATCTCAGAATGTAGATATACCCTTATAATTCCAAGGGGATGCACTGTAAGATGTTATTGGCAGATTCGCAAGGCTGAAGGATTACTCTGTGAAATAGCCTTCTTTGTGCCGTACCACAAAGTACAAAGGTTAGTTGTGTGAGGTCAATGTTTTGATGTCTTGCCACCAGGTAAAGGCAGACACTGTTGTAGATAGAGATTGGACTGGAAGAGTTTGTCCCCTTCTCCTCAACTTTTTAATCAGCCATGGCCCACAAGAGTAGAACAGCATACAAAACATACTGTATATATTGACTTCAGGATACCCATCCTACAGGTATAAAGTTATGCTTTTCAGCAAATATTCTAGCCCTTACTTTGTTCAGAACATCTCAAGGTGTGGTAGGAAGAACCATTTGAAAGGTGTCATGAACTAAGAAAACATAGGGCCCTCTGCCAAAGCCAAGGGCCCTATGTCATATTGCACAATGTCAACAAAAGCAAATTAATTTACTGATTCTGCTTCATGATTTGATAGGTCCTTCCTTGGTCCAAAGCTTTACACCTTTGCATGAAGAGCTATGTCATGTTACAGACTGACACGCCACACTGAAATAACATTTCAAATAGCCAGTTGTTAGGATAAATGCGTCCTGGATGAATACTGCACTGCCATAATGACCTGCCTTCACTCTCCCAAGAGCTAATCTGCTTGTGCCAAGAGTTGAATGGAATCACATGTAAATCACATATTGTATGCCATGAACAGAGAACAGTAGGTTGCCATGATAGCACAAAAGAAGAGAACCTCCACATACAATTCCATAGGAATGAAAAATAGGTCTAATTTCATGCCTGTTATCACTGCCCTTGCAAAGCCTTGTTTCACATGAATGTATCCAGGTTTGCATGTTCCTATTGTTCCTATCCTATTCTTATTCGGACATTCGAGTTTTGCACAATATCATTTCATTTACAGGTAGCAGGCTTATTTTATAGAAATAACTATCATAAAGCAGATGTACCGCTAAGCGGCACAAAATATGACTGCCGCTCAGTCCTGCACATTTTCTCCACAAAAATAAATCACGCTTGTCAATTTGTTTCCATCTACTACTCCATCCTCTACAGCAACGTTTGTGTATGTAAATGAGTGTGTGCATGTGTTCATTTGCTTTTGTGTATGTATGTGTGCTTCTCTGTCTGTAGGTTTTCGCCTGTGAGTGTGTGTGCTGGGGGTAATGGGGTGTGTGTGTGTGTGTGTGTGTGTGTGTGTGTGTGTGTGTGTGTGTGTATGCGTGCGTCTGCTTGTCTGCATTTGTGTGTGTATTTTATTTGTCTCTGTGTGTGTGTGCTTGTGTGTGTGTGGGGAGTGTGAATGCATGTGGGTGTGTTTGTGCATGCATGTGTTTATGTGTGTGTGTGTGTGTGTGTGCGTGCAGGTGTGTGTGCGTGTGTATGCCTGCCTGTCTACTGTGTGTGTCTTTGTATGTGTGTGTGTGTTATACGTGTGTGTGTGCTTGTAAATGTGTGAGTGTGTGCCTACCTGTGTGTATTTATTTATGTGTGTGTGTGTGTGTGTGTGTGTGTGTGTGTTCATGTGTGTGTGTGTGTGTCTGTACTTGTGTGTGTGCGCATGTGTGTCTGTGCTTGTCTGTGTGTGTGTGTGTGTGTGTGTGTGTGTGTGTGTGTGTGTGTGTGTGTGTGTCTGCATGTGTGTGCGTAGTGCACAGTCACTAAATGTACATATACATTAATTTATTGTGGTCCCCCATGAGCCAAATTACACAAAACTGCATACATTCAGAGGGTGTCATAATGATCCTACACTTAAATTTTTCGGATAGTTTTGAACCTGTCAGCTTAAGATACCTGCGATTACAATGCCTCATTTTTGCTTTTACATTTTTGACTAGGTGGCACTATACATTAAATAAATGGGTTGACATGTCCCCTAGGCCTTATGGTTCTCGAGATATTCACAGAAAACGGTGTCCGGCCATTTACAGGCCAGTTGGTGTACAGTGTACACATAAATGAATTTATTGTATGGCCCCCCCATGAACCGTCACAAAACTTGGCATGCATTCAGAGGGTGTCATAATGATCCTACACTTCTAATTTTATGCAGTTTTGACCATGTCAGCCAGAAATACCTGCAATTACAACACCTCATTTTTGCTTTCTCATTTTTTACTAGGTGGCGCTATACATGAAATGAGTGGTTCTTGGATGGGTTGGCATGGCCCCTTAACACCAACATATAAAAAAGGTGATCCTCCTAGGCCCTACGGTTCTTGAGATATTCACCGAAAACTGTTTCCACCCTATCCTCCTTTCGGGGGATTCAGTCCAGCGGTGGGGCAAAAGATCAAAAACGAAAAACAATGGTTCCATGCTATCCATGTGGGGCTACATGCCCACCCAGTTTCGTGCACCCCGGTCTTTCAGTTTCCCGGGAATCCTTGACAGAAATGTGCTGCTTCGCTGTGCGGCAGTCATAAAAAAATAAAGGGTACAATGTTTTTTGGAACAGTTGGCTTCATAATGCTTCAAAGTAAATTTGAAACGATTGCAGAGATTTAAGCACAGGGGTCATATTACTGTAACTTTTTGCCCTACCAGCAAATGTGGCTGGAAGATGAAAAACAAATTACCGCCCTGGGCATATTTTTTACCCACCAAAAATTCAGCAATGCTTTTCATAACAAGAGGTTAGGGGTGCTCAACAGGGTCAAATGCAGATGCTCAGGGGCAGAACTGCCTCTGGCTCCCCCACAAATTAAGCCCTGATAATAGGCATGTTTATAGAGCATTCATCAGGACCTGCTGTTTGGTTTACTCTCTCCTCTTCTTTTCACAGCCAGGCAGCTACAGTGCTACACTCTGGGGGCATGTCCGTAAGCCTCCATGAACATGCCCCCAGAGTGTATTGCTGTAGCTCCCTGGCTGTGGTAGCAACTACTGTAGCTGTAGCAACTCGAGCTACTGTAGGTAAAACCAATTGTTGTTGGGTTTTTTTGGGTGGATGCGGGCGTGGGGGCATGGGTTGTACCAACAGTACTTGGTGACCTCAAGAAACGGAGATCTACCTGTATGTGAAAACCTGCCGGATTTCTCCTTTAGTTACACAATTGTCAATTTTTAGACATTTGCCCCATGCATTTATTAAACCATACTTCATAATGTAGGACAGTGCACTGGATGTTACCGCGGTGTGCATAACATTATACAGTGATCCAATGAGAAAAGTCACCCATTTATAGAAATGTTCAAAACAAATGGCAAAACATGGCAAGGTGAAGGTAATGAACGCAGCACAGTCACTTGCATCACCTCACCGGAGTGCTGACTCTAAAGCAGGGGTCTCAAACTCAAATGAGCTGGGGGCCACTGTAACCAACATCAACTGGTTGGGGGGGCCGCATAGGTTGCCCCCCCCCCCCCCAAGTCTGTGGTTTACGAAGGTGTAAATACTGTAGGCTATAGCCTACCTATCTAATCAGCATATGATGTCTGGATGACAACTACCTCGAATTATGCACCTCTCAGTAAATACTGAATTTTGAACATATTTGAGCAGTTTTACTTTACTTCTTTTTGTCCTTTCCCCTACATAAGAAATTAACAGCAAAACAGTAAAATGTAACAACAGTAAACTATGGCTACGCCTACTAGGCTACTAACACAACGCTTTTGTATACAATGAAGTAGCCTGGTCAAATCAGTGCCTGTCAAGTGACTTTGTAGTTTTTCATCTGTCTGTACGGGGTCCAGGACACTATCATCTCAATTACCACTGGCACCTCCATTATGTTGGGCAGAGGGTCGAAGCATGGTAGCCGCTAGAAAACACTGTCGTTCACTCAAAAGACGCACCTTCACAGACGCACCCAGATCACTGTCAATTACGATCGATCATAATCTCCAAAAGGCAGACATACTTCAGAATCAGATATGTGAATAACAGACCCAAGACCTCATGAAACGTGATTTTTTGTTTCAACATTTGATGTATTTCTGCTTCAGTTTGTGCAAAACTATGTCCTGCATGCATCGCTTTCGCGTCATTACAAACCGCACGTCTCCTGCGTGTAGCCTAGTTTAATGAGGGGGCTAGTTCGTGAAAACGTTGCTTGAATCGAAACACTTGATGTCTAGCAGGTGGAGTCTAGGCTACAAATGAGACTTGTCACCGTACCTCCCGTCTGTTTTAACCCGTGTCGTTTATCGCATAAAAAATACCCTCAAGGGGTGACTTAGGCATTATTATTTTGACAGAAAGTTGCGGGCTGGAACATGTTGCAAGTAAACAATTGCTAATTCGTGTTGTTGTCACGAGCCTGAGCTATGGTAGCGCAGCCATAGAGCCCAGCCCACGATTGTTACAAAATATAAAATGCCCAGATGCATGCGCGGGCCGCACTAACATTAAGCTTCGACTTCAGGCCGGGGGCCGCAAAATATCATCTCGCGGGCCGCAATTGGCCCGCGGGCCGCGAGTTTGAGACTGCTGCTCTAAAGCATGAACTTATTTGACTTCCATGTAGCAGTCTGGGACTTGACCCCTTCCTGTCACACTCATCATACTGTATCTGCAGTCAAGAGGGCTAGGCTGTCAAGGATCTCTGCTCAAAAGGTGCTGGTTCACAGGAGATGTACTTGTAAGATTTCCAGTCAAATATGGTTTACAGTAGTTCAGAGTTCCTCTACTAAATAGAGTACATCAGATCAAGCTCACAAATCAGTTGTTAGCACTATGCACAACTGTGTTTGCCAGGTTTTAAATGCACTGCAGTTGAAAATGAAAGAATTAGTTAACCAACAAAATAGATACAAAGAATGCATAACTGTGAACAATACTAGGCGAGCGTTGACAAACCAATTATTTTATAAGCCCCACAATGTGGGTGCAATGTTAAAGAGGAACTATGCAGGATTGGCGATTGCACCTCTGGTTTCGGTTTCGTTGTTCGTTTTCGCTCGTTTTATGCTTGCATTTTCTCTGCAGAGCTTCCCCGACAGCTTTAGCGTGTATATTTATACATGTATAGGCTATATTTAAATATATAAATTGCAAGTGTGGTTCTTCGTCTCAGACTTCCAGATGTAAACAAAGAGCGATCGTCTTGTGCAGAAAGTTGCATAGGGTCTCTTTAATGTATTTTTTTGTCAATTTTGCCGGGGCCGCAAGTTTTGGTTTTGATAATGAATAAATAAATAAAAATCAGGCTATTAAAAGCACCCACATCAATGAGCAAAATGTGAAAAGATGCAAAACACAGAATTATTGTTACCAAATTAGATATTTTTTTTGCAATTAACTGCAAATACAGTTTACATACATAGCCCAATTATCTGTGAGTGTTCACAACCTAATGTGAAGCGCAGAGTGGACAGCATACACACAGGATTGTTATTAGAGTGCATTCTGTCATATTCAACAGAAGGGAAAGGAAGATTGATTGTTACTGAATCCCAAAAATTCACATCAGGATTTGCTGTAGACCAGCACAGCATTTGTACAAGCCTAGGGAGATAATGGACACATGCAGGTTTAGTTATTTTAGGTCTGTGGTAAGGCACATTTAAAAGTATTCCGTTACATGCAGGTGTATGTTGCCTTGTCAACTTTAATATGTAGTTATAGGCCTATTGATTATTGTAGACACTACCTTTGTATTATAGCTTCATTGGTTTATTGGAACTACTGTATTGAAATAATGGCAGTTTACCTTAACATAATTAGCATTAGCATTTAAAATTAAATCTGTTTCTACACACTCTCCTCTCTGTTCACGATCAAGTTATTTTCAGCCAAGGAAATGGAGTGATCATTGGGACTGAAATACAATACTGAGCACACAGAGTAACAGAAACGACACAATATTCTATATCAGATAATATGTAAATGAAAATGATTATTTAAATGCAAGCAGCCAGCACATATTTCCCTCACCCTAAATTCAGTTTCATGGGCTGTAGGAAGAAATATTAATTATGGATTACTTCAGGTTTTAGGTAACAATATTTTTATAGACTGATGGTTAAATATAAATCGGTCTGCTAGCTTAGATAAGAATCTTGATGTGAGGCTGCTTTGCAGAACTGTTTGACATCAATCAAATGAAAAATTCTACATTAAAGTTCGAGTATTAAAGTTGCCTGATATAGAGGAGTGAATATTAATCCAATTACTCTTCACTGTGATCATCAAACGGCTACATAAGACAATGCAGTCTTACAAACAAACAAACTCACACTGAGTATTCAGCTGTTGTCATCTTGTCTTAAAGATGTTGTTATCACTTCACCAGTAATTTCCTCTCCTCTGTTCTCTGCTATGGTGAATGCCTGTGGATGTTGTAGTGCACTCTCGTTAAAACAAAACAACAGCAAAAAAACATCTGCAACATTGAAGTAAAGTTATTTCAGACCCACTTTATAGTTTCCATTCTTCTAGAGTAGTTATTTCTTGTTCTGTATGGATCAATTGCAGTTTTGGTTCCACTTGATTTAAGCTCGACATGCAACATTAGAGAAGACTACATTGATTTGTTGTCTTCCAAAATCCCTCTGTTTACGAGATTTGAGAGATATCTTGTTGTGGAAAACAACCTTTAACCACAGTTCTTACAAAAGTGTTCCTCTGCATATTTTGTGTCTCTGCTGTTGAGGAAATGAAGGCCCAAGTACCAGGCAATAAAACTGCTGCTTAGCCAGATGATTTTCACTTTAATTTGCTCCCTAGTTCACCAAGTCCACCAGCCAATGCACAGATCGTCTCACATTTACATTTATATTCATTCATTTAGCAGACGCTTTTATCCAAAGCGACTTACATATGTCAACTGTATTACCAAGGACCATTTTTCCCGGGGCTACTTGGGGTTAAGTGCCTTGCTTAAGGACACAATGGTGGAAGCAGGAAATTGAAACCACACTTTTCTGGCAACTGCATGTGCATGCTAGCCCATCTCCCTATCCACTATGCTACCACCTCCCTATCTCACGGCAGAATGAGACATCAGGGCCTACTGTACGTGAGCCCAACAGACACATTTGTTATTGATTTAGAGTTCCCTGACAGATTAAAGTATTGCTCAAATACCTCAACTACTGCACTATGTCCCATCCCCACAGACCCTTGGTATATACTGTATCATCTTCACTCCCAGTTTTCACTCCTAATAGCTATGTACTCACAGTGAGCTTCTACTAAGACTCATAAAGTCCAGATAAGTTAAAGTAATAGTTTGCCATTCCTCATGAAGCCTGACTGAAAATATCTCTGACATATTTCCGAATGTCAGAGCTGGATAAGTCTCTCATCTGTGCCAAGGGACTGAGTCCTGTTCTTGCACTGAGACAAAGATGCTATCAGCACTACCCGGGCCCCTAGGAATTCTGATATCTGTCCAACACAGTATCTTCATCAGATTGACTTCAAATATCACATTGCAGTCCCTCAGAACAGCCCCAGCGACATTTGTCAGAGAACCATTAGTAGAAGGAATGGTTGTTTTTGAGGCATTTTTAATCAGTGCTCGGTTGGAAAATAAATGCAATATTGCGCTGCAAGAAGGCCAGTTTGTTTAAAAGATGACCACACAACAGAGACGGCGAGCAGTACAAACAGTCCTTGATAGGTGGGTGAATCACTCTCTTCCCTCTCTTTTCCTGTGCTCATACTAAGGCCTCTGTATTCCAAGGCTGTTTGAGTACCAGATCCACACATAAGTCAAGACATTTCCGTAGCCGGGGATGAGGAAAGGAGCCAAAGAGCTGCCGGTGGGCTTTGTGTTGTGCTGGCCTGATTACTTATTAATGCACCAGATGAGATGTTGCATTTGATTAAAGCCTCGCGTTTCCTCAGGTGGGCTTTAGGCCTACATCTTCTGTTCTCCACCAGGGCTTTGTGTTTTGTTTTCATCTCAGGCGTTGGTGCAGAGCTGATTGGTATTGGCCAACAAGAGACCACGTCCTCAAAGCTTATAGTACATGGCCATGTTTCACAATCTGGGGTGCGTTTCCCAAAACCATAGTTGCTAACTTAGTTAGCAGCTTTGTTGGTTGCAGTGTAATTTTCCATTGCCAACCAACTAAGTTGCAAACAGGTTAGCAACTATGGTTTTGGGAAACGCTCCTCTGGATGGTAGGGACTGTCATCTGATGTGGTATTGTACACTAGGCAATGCAAGACGTATAGTTTTTATGGTTTAGTTCAGTCAATGTTAAAATGATTGATGCTGAACACTCCAATGTAGAGTTTAGAAGTGTTAGTGAAATGTAACAGGTGAGACATTGCATCTGTAACAAGTCAGCTCAGTGGTGTGTTATTAGTCATACGCACGACTAAAGCCTACCTTACACTGACAGACTTTGACAAGATTTTGGAAAGATTCTTGAAAGAGTGTAGTGTTTTGAGTAAAGCTTGAATTAGTTTAGGGGCATTAGTTAAAATACTACAATCTTTCAAGAATCTTTCCCAAATCTTGTCAAAGTTTGTCAGTGTTGGGTAGGCTTTACTTGACTAAGGAACAACAGCATTGGCGTGGAAATGAAAAAGGTTATATGCTTTTTTATTTATGCTTACTCATCAAGCTTTCTCTAGTGCCTTTGTGCTGCAGACCCCTGTAGAGGGCTCACTGTGCCTCATTCGATTACTTAAGCTTGAATTAGATCTAAGGCATGCATTTTAATTAAGCCATGTTCGTTCCAAGGCAAACTAACAAGGGCAGACAAGAGTTTGCCACAGAAAAGTGGGCTACAAAAAGTCAAGTGGGAAGTACCAATACAATTTGAAAGTAAGTTGGAAAGCCATTGCTTCATCCTGTGTCAGGTCCAGTCCATGATCATGCTGGGCATGCTGAAGTGAACACACTCATGAAGCACAAGGCTTGCGTGCAGTTGATGTTTAGAAACTGGCAAATGTAAGCATGTACATAAAGGCAGGGTTTCCCGCAGCGCTTTCCTGCTAAGGCGGCCGCCTTAACAACACAGGGCTGCCGCCTTAACTAGCGTCTTCAATAAATAAATGAATAAATAAATAAATAAATAAATATATCATGTATAGTGATATTCGCCGTATTACTCTGTCATGTTTTCTCCATGTCATTCCAAACCGTAGCCGCTAGTCTCACTTCTCTGTAGAACGCATAAAAAAATAAACTTTTTCAAAATCGAGTTGGCCTATGCGCACAGGCGACGCGCTCATTCAGCATGAGTATTTGATATCAGGTCAGGTGCCACTGCCACGCATATCTCAGAGTGACTGCGAACACAAATAGCCTAAACCTAGCTAGATTTGACGACTCTCACAGGAATGGTTCTCCGTTGAATCTACCAAATGTGTGGGATGAGCGGCATAACACTTTTGAGCGCTTTATCTTTTCTTTTTTTAATCACTCGTCTACTATGAATGCATAGCCCACTGCATCTTGTAATTTGTTGTGACAAATACTTGTGCCATCTAGCCTACAGCTAACAACAACTTGTGACGGCTATTCATTCACGTGTTGTAAATTGTCTGAGGTTTACACAGGCTAGTTTAAACTTTAAACTATAGCCTCTTGTCTCCCATGCCAGTTTCATTCATCCCGACCGGGCGGGACGCATGTTTCCGTTTTGTAGAAATAATTCCTGGATGTTTTTGTTCAGAGCTGAACATGCAACTGTATTTGACACATCACAGATCTGGTTGCTAGTGACAAAATATTAGTGTTCAATGCGGTACGATCTCGCTAATTATATTTTAAAAAGCATTAAAAACGTTCCGGCTCTCTTAGGCTATATGAGCAACAGGCGCGCACAATAAAGGCCTACAGCTTCAATCAAAGAATTGCAGCTTTAGCCTACTAAATCACAATTCATTAACTATACCATACAGTCGCAATGTTACATTTTCATACAGTTTCATCTTTATTTCATGATATATTCTAAAATATCCACCATTGCAAATATTCTTGGTTTTAATAGAATACTATAATATTGACTGGCTTTAAAATATATCCTATGGTGCTATGCTGAGCAG
The DNA here is from genome assembly GCF_963854185.1 of Sardina pilchardus. Taxonomy (NCBI): domain Eukaryota; kingdom Metazoa; phylum Chordata; class Actinopteri; order Clupeiformes; family Clupeidae; genus Sardina; species Sardina pilchardus. The sequence continues at coordinate 10,111,155 of NC_085005.1, read as the reverse complement.
TGCAAAGGTTTTGAAAGATACAAAAGGCCCTGCATTGGAGTTGTAAACTTTTAAGGTATAATATTGTCTAAATTGTGTTAATGATGTTTAATTGGTTGCTGATTCAATTAAATCTGATACAATGAATGTGAAATCCAGGTATATTGCTGTCATTAGTGTCAAAATTCAACATTTTCAACATTAATGAAATGCTGACAGCCTACTAATTTTTTACTTCAGCTGACCTCCTTGTCTTAAAGTAAATCAGAAAAGAAGTTATTTTTAGACAAGTGTGTGCTAGACTGCTCCTGTAGCCAACAATCTCTACCCTTTGGGAATTTAACTGTTATATGATCCTTGGTGATGTAAATTATGAAAACCTCTTTCTTTGGTTGGTCTTGATGCGGCCTTGACTCCTTTAAGATTTGCTTCCTAAAAGACTCGGCCGTTGTCACTCGGTCTCGGCTGCAGTTCAACCAACGGTCTCGACCCCCCCCCCCCCCCCCCCCCCCCCCCCCATCGAGGGCAGTGGCGGCGATGTGGCGGGGACGCTACGGCGACGCCCCCTTCCCCTGGACAGACACCACCTTAACTAACAAATTTTCTGGGGGAAACCCTGAAAGGCTGTGTCCAAAGGCATGGTGGCAGCGAATGAAAGGTTTCTATAAAATGCTTCCATTGATTAAAGTTAGCTGTCTATCCAGGAAACGACATTCTGTGTTGCTTTCTTGTCTGGCAGTTTGAAACAAAGTTTCTACCTTGGTGCCTGTTACAGCAAGTGACTTGTCAGACAGTTAAAGGCAGTGAGGCATCAGGCAGCTGCCTTCTTCCGTTTCGGAGACAGCCTTGCTGTTTCTTTTTGATCAGTTTGGAATAACACCCTCAAATTCAATTTGATGACTCTAGTCGTTCTCTCCTTGCCTCCATTTTCTCTGTCTCTCTGCTACATCCTGCTGGCAAAGGAAGAATGAAATGTGGTGTATATTACGTGTAAACTTACCCCACCCAAGACTCACTTTTATCGATTTGTGTCTGTCTAGACATGGAGTTGTAACATTAGATATTTCTTTGCTGGGTGTGGTCGGGAAGCGGAGATTATGCCTCACTTGGGAAATGAATATTTCCACCACAGAGATCAGAAATGAGCCCGACAAACCAATCCCTTGCGGTAGCTGTGAAGGTGTCTTTGTAAACAGCGTCTGTTTGGAAGTGGTTCACGTGCAGTAGACGGCTCTTCTGGGATGTGGAAAAGGCTTTGCTGCAGCCTTAAAGGTGCCGTTGGCAAGTTGTTTTTGATCATTTTCACTGAAACCGACAGTATGCTCTGACAGCAACAACATAAATGAAATAGAATAAAAAACCTGCGCTTCTACCTGTTATTTGTTTTGCAAAAATCCACCGCTCCCGGTTCTTCTGCTTCAGTAAGGGCAGATCATTGGCAGAATAACACTAACAGTAGTCACTAAGAAGCACAAACTCAATGAGAGGGTGCTCGGTGGTAGTGGGGGAGGGGTATGACGGTTGTATTCATTCAAAATGTTGGCTAATGGTGCGTTCTATTATTATCCACATCAAACACATGATGTTGCGTAGCGACACGCACAAGCACGCCCCTTTTCCACGGACGTCGACTTGCCTTCTCGGTTGAACCCGGAGGAGACCGAGCGAAGTTTCTGAGATCAAGTAGTGACAAGTGTATAGGGTCCGAGAGAATAATCGAACGCAGGGTAAGTCCCCTCAATCTGCCAGTCTTGCCCACCGCAGCTTTAACATGAGCTTTTCTTGTACACAGCCGAGTCCCAGCTGTAGCTCTGGCGCCACTGCTGGGGGCAGGTCTGCTGGTTCTGACCTATGGGGGAGGGTAGGCGTGAGGTCGGGGGGTCGCGGTTGCTCGAGGAGGAGACTGTCCCTCCTGTACAGTGGGACATGTGGGATGCGGCAGTCCCCGAGCGCTGTGGTCCAGTTCCTGCACTACGGCCAGAGATGGATGTGGATTGGCAGCTGTTGCCATAGGAGCGGGTTGGTCCGGAAGCAGCCCGCCGTGTCTGTTTGCGGTGGGATGTGTGACTTCACTACAAATAGATGTGGAGGAGGCAGTTATACAAGTTCCACCATAGGCTCTGTTCTCAGCATATACAGTAGGTATTACTGTAACAGTACATCCTTGGCCTCTTTCTGTAGTTATAGATCAGTCCTTTGTAATGACTCCAGGGTGGTAGCCATTCACTAAAAGGCCAGATGCTCTCCAGTCAGTGGGATCTTTTCTCATACCACCCACCACATAACTTCCTGTTTTTTTTTCTTACCATCTCTTATCTGTCTGCCCTAAGAGATCATCCTCCTTCAGCCCCAGAGTGCCTTAATCTGTCTAGAAATCTCTTTGTCTTCCACACCGTGGATGTGTCTTCCCCTTTTCTCCACCTTATCATTGCCTCCTATCTTAGGCAGTATGCCTTATTCTGCTGGTCACACTGCCAAAGAGTCCTGTGTACTGATTGGTGAATGATGTTGGGATTCTCTCTCTCTTTTTTTCTCCATATAGTCCTTTCCTCTTCGTCTCTTTCACCCTGTCTTTTCTCTCATTTTCTGCTTGTAAACCCAGTGCTGTTGAAATAACAGCAAGCAAGCAGCCGGAAGACATTCATCTCCGTTTCTGGGTACTGACCATAGACTGTCCATGGTCCTGACAAGCGAGGAGCTCTGTCAACACACCCGCTGTTTGCAGATGCGGTCATAGTTTGCCTCGGCCAAAGACTCGGCTGCAGGAGCTTTGAACATGACTTTCATATTAAAGAATTGTGTTTTTATTAATTTGATTTGTTTGGCTTATTTGCTTAGTCACTGTTTTTTTTCCCACTGGTTTGTTTATGGTTTCTTTAATAGACCTAAGGCTGTTATATACTGATTATACGTATGATATACATAATACATACATGTGCTCAGTATAAGCAGTATGTTGAGGATGTTTTGTTGGGCGCTTTGGTTGTTGTGAGTCAGCAGCCCCCCCACCACCACCAACCCACCACTTCTCTCAGCAGCCTCCCACCCCCCAGCTCTACAGCTTTCCAAATTACTGCATTTTTATTGAGATCAGCAGCAACAGAACAAATGATAGACATTAGGATGTCCAAGAGCGCAGACAATGTTTGTTGGGAACCCTTCCACCATTCATAAAGGGGAAATCGGAAGGTTTTATTTCGTTGATGGTTGTTGAGTTTTGGCTACCGCATTTCAGTCTTGTTTTTTTTTTTTTGCCACATTAAGCTTCATGGATTGAGAGGAAATTGCCTCATCAAATATGATTTGAAAATAATTTGTATACGACAATGGTTATGTTTTTCATGATGTGGCAGACGTCATATCATCTCCATCTCTTATGAACAGATGGAAGTAAATGGTTTATTGTTTGGAACTTACGGCCTCAGCATTGAGGCCATTGAGTCGAAATACGTCAGGGTCAGGCTGTGGTTGTCATGGTCTCTCTTGACTCAGCACACAAAGACAGTTTCAACAAACCATAACATGGAAATGGTGTTGATGCCTTTTACAATTGATTGAGTACTCTACATGGCATGCAATATATTATTATATATTAGGGCTAACCTGGGTATTTCCATGCTGCCTTGCGCATGATTTGATTCATGCTGCTAAGGCAGCCTCGAAACTGCCGCCCTAATTTTTGCCTCAGATAGGGGACCAATCACAGAACTGGGGGTACAGCAAGACGATGACGACGTCCAAGCTACACACCGAAGCTTGTATTTCGGTTAAGAACCAAACCAGCTTTTGTTCAAATCTACACACCTATCACTACTGAACAATTTATTGTAAGGTTCATTTATCAAATGTTACTTTGAAGTATTAAAACATATAATTAAAGCATATGTCATCTGGTATAGGCTAATTGATACGACTGACTAGCCTATGAGCTATGCACAGACACATTTTATAGACATCCGTGGTAGTGCCCAATAAATGGATCTGGGCATTCGGTCAAATACGAGAAAATGAACGTTCGGTTCCCAAACCATGTCTCATTGAGATGTGGTGACGTTAGCCAGGCTATATTATCTGTCAGTATAGGCGCGCAAGTGCAAAAAGTGCCTACCGTTTAAGGCGCTATATACTTACAGTATACTATGAAATACTATTCAAATGCAAAGTCTGGTTATATGTATCTCTGTTCCACTTGGTGACTGTATGGAATGAGGCCCAGGAGGTGGATGATGTGTTCCTCTTCCAACAGAGTGTGATCATTAGGTGAACTTTCCAGAATATTTGTATTGTGCCTAAGGATGCTCTCTAGAATTTAAGAGAGAGGCTTATACTGTTCAGATAGGATTTATGTAGTTCAATTACTTTACATTTAGGTGTTTTCATTAGAACACATGGACTCCTGCTATGCATCACATCCTGTAATCTCACATTGATTATGGATGAGGCCATTAAGTTAGCAGTGTTGGCCCAGCCTTATGGCTTACAGTGCAGCATCGCATGGGGCACTTGTGAAATACAGAGAGCTTTTGCTGGTTACTCATGTCTGAGTCAGTAATCATGAGGCAGTGTGTGTGGCAGTGTGTGTGGCAGAGCAGCAGCACTCAGCCTTCAGTGTCCCCCTCCCACAGCACCCCCCCCCCCCACACACACACACACACACACACACACATACATCATCTGATTCCCCTTCCCCAGTCCTTTCACAATTTGTGGCCTTTCATAGTCCCCCTCTGGATTGCATTGATTTGGCAAAAGTCAGATCCTCATTAAAGAACTCTTTCTCTGTCTGTCTCTCTGTCTCTCTCTCTCTCTCTCTCTCTCTGTGTCTCTCTCTCTCTCTCTCTCCCTCTCTCTCTCTCTCCACTTCTCCCCTCTGTCCTGAAGTCTCTTGACAGTCTCACAGCCCGGGCCCAATCTAGCAAATGATTAAATCTCATTCAGAGTGCAGTTGATTATCTTGAGCTCTTGGTGGTGACAGTCTTGTGGGATGTGTGGATGGGTGAGCCATCTCACTGATCAGCCAGAGAAAAAAGGGTGCTTCTGGGGGGACCGTCGAGGAACCGTGCCGTCGGAGAGTCGCTGAATGATTGCTTTTGACAACCACTGATTTCAGAGGACTGAAAATCAAAACAGGTTTTTTCCTAATGAGCGCAACTTTTTTTCTGCCATAGCAGAGACACTTGACGTATTGATATAATATCTTACTATTTCATATTTTCAAATAATCAGCTTCAGAAGGTCTGGGGCTACATCATCTAAATATTAGTGTGTCAAATGATGATTGAGCACTCACATAGTAAAGGACGGATCATACAGTGTGATTCACTGTGATTATGAGGCCATTTATAAAATACATCATCATGATACATACAGTTTATGATACATACATCAAACACATCATTATAACAGACCCTCAATATCACTTTTTTGCATGTTTTTTTTCTTTTATACTTTTATAAAACCAATGAGACTGTGATGCAAACTTTTAATGGTCAACTCTAATTGAGACTATGTTTGTCTCAGACACGGAATGACTCATATTAAAGCTAGTTGATGATGGTTCTGAGCCAATTGGAAAAAAATAAGGAGGCCCTTGCAGAATTCTGCCATCAGTGTTGTTGAACGAGACGGCCTTTCCCCTACTTTTTCTGTCTCTTTGTGGAAGAAGAAGAGTTCAGTTCCCTCCCTTCAGAATGTATTCCGTTTCTGTTTATCTGAATGTCATGGTTCACATTGTCCGTTTGTTGTGGTGGTGGAACCGCTTGTCTCCTCAGGCTCGTTGAAATGGTGTGTGGCACAGACTAATACCATGAGAAGACTATGCTGTCATATTTTAACAAAGATAAGGATGCAGAACCCCACCATGTATCAGTCATTTAAGATATCACAAAAAGTACAGATTTTCATTGGACCTTACAGTAGGGCCCTTATAGTGGACCTTATAGTAGAGCCCTGTGGCATAATTCCTTATCAGGAACAAAAGACTAAATCCCAAGCATCTGGATTTTTCGCCAGAAGCTTTGCTTTCTTCACTTATTTAGATTCACATTGCTTTTCATGGTCGGATCCACAGTCATGCACCTGCATTTCAAAACGAGTTATATCCGCCATTTTATTTGATATGAGTCATTCCGTGTCTGAGACAAACATAGTCTTTTTTTTAATGCCCTCAACATCACACTTTTTTGGAAAAGCAAATTTTTCCAAAATCTAGGGCTCTTGCGAAAGTCAAGTGACATTTAGTAGAGACTTGTTTACACATGCTTATTATGAGTTGGTCTTCCACCCTAGAAAATTTGGGGAGGCCAGGGAAAATATTTGTCAAGATATTAATCCCCAGATATGGCATGTGTTTTTCAAGCTGTAAAAATGAAAGAATTTCAAGGTCTCAAAAAGATAAGAAGACAGAAGATTTGCACAGAAATATTTCACAGGCCTTGGTTTTAGGACCCATTGATGATATAGACAAAGGTTTAATTTAAACAAAATCTGAGATGGTGCAGAAACCACCTTCTGATTTGACACGGAATAGCTCGACAGCATCTAAAATATGCTTGAGATATCTGCGCTGAAAATAACATGCAGCACCTTCTATAGTGTGTGTTAGCGTCTGCTGAGTACCAGCAGTCAATGCAGGGAATATGGCTGTACCCTAGAGAGAGCATGAGTGATCTCCCACAGTCGGGAGCAGAGCTGGGTGACGTTTCTGTCACATCGTGTCACTCAACTGGAAAGCATGTTGGAATAGGGAGCCGCGCATTTCACAACCACCTGCTTGTCCACACACTTACAAACACACACACACACACATACACGCACAGGCCCACACACACACACACAAATGCGCACCACCACAAACTGTAGACTTACAAGCACTACAAATATTTAAAGCGTTATCACCACGGTCTTTCCTGTTTTACAATTGCCCAGGCAGCCTCACCAGGGATTGTACCTCTACCCCTGACATTCATTGCCCTTTGCTGCGAAATAAAGGTGCCATGTTGTAAATTAATGTGTACTTGTGTAAGGGCAGAGCTGGTGTTGCTGCTGGTACAGTCGAGCCGCCACCATGCGCATGGATCTGGAAGCCTATTAAAAATGCAGAAGATCTAGCTTACCAAGTTATTCATCACCCCTGAAGATGCTCATAAAATGGATCCCTGCCACTGCTAGCCGCTTCTCTGTTGGTTTTCAGCTTAGATGGACTAATCAGATATTAACAAGGGAGCCCTCCGGTGCCCTTAGCAGGTTATTTTCAAGTCATGAATTCCTCCCCTCATGCATCCTGTGTGTGTGTCTGTGTGTGTGTGTGTGTGTGTGTGTGTGTGTGTGCGCATGTGTGTGTGTGTTTGTTTGTGCGTGCATTTCTGCATGCATATGTGCGTGCAATATGTGCATATGTGCATGTGCATGCGTTTCTTTGTGTGTGCATATTTGCATGCATACAGTATGTGCATGCGTGCTTGTGTGCATATGTACATATTTACATATGTGTGTGTGTGTGTGTGTGCCGTCCCTCTATTTCAGGAAGCGGCGAGTGGGAGGGCAGCGCAGCTGGAGGTGGGACGCTACGAGAACTCCTTCTACCTCCTCTGGGTCCTGGAACAGCTCCTGCGGGAGGCAGGCGCCTCGGAGCTGAGGCAGGCCCAGCCCCAGCTGGAGAGACAGGTGCTGCGTCTGGCCGACGAGTACCCTCTCTTCAGCCTCTACCTGTGGAGAATCGGAGCCCTGCTCAAGCCGGAGGTCTCTGCGTCTGGGACGTCAAACCCTGCGGACTGATGGCAGGTACCGCCTACAGTGCGTCCGATTACTCTTCAGTCCAAAGGACTGATCAACAAGACCAGATTGTCAAGTAAGGAAACCAGTTTGACACAGCAGACGGTAGAGTTTGATGCGGTTTGTTTTGTTTTTATAGACTGTGTTTTTACATCAAACAACGTGGAGGAAACTCGCCAGCTAGTGTGTAGCACTTGGGTAAACTGTCCTGAGTGTTTTAGTGAAGAATATATTTGCAGCAGTTGTCATACATGCATGCGTGCTCCTTGATCTTTTTTTTTTTTTGACAACTGGCAAACCAGTAAGCAGACAACAAGCCAGCTTTTGAACAAGAAAAATTATCACACAAAAATGTCAAATTAAATTGTGTTTGTATTTTAAATAGATTGCATTTCCTTTGGAATAAATGCTGTCTTTTTACGTATTTGATTTTAGATGTATTAGTTTAAAACGACTAAATGTGCCTTTATCTATTGATTTACAAATACACAGTGCATTCAGAAAATAATCAGACCTTTTCATTTTTCTTCTTATCATTTTCATTATGGTCATCTGGTAAACCTGATTTGTTTTTGTTTTTTTTCCATTCAAATGCACACATTCTGTCTCCTGACAGATAAAGATTACTGTACTTGCCAATCAGCTGTCAATGAAATGAGTTACACTGTGGTCTAACTGCGTTCAGACCAAAACAGAATAGAAGAATAGAATAGAATAAGAATAGAATATATACTTTTTTGATCCCGTGAGGGAAATTCAGTTCTCTGCATTTAACCCAATTTAACCGAATTAGTGAACACACAGCACACAGTGAACACACAGTGAGGTGAATCACACAACCCAGAGCAGTGAGCTGCCTGCCCAACCAGCGGCGCTCGGGGAGCAGTGAGGGGTTAGGTGCCTTGCTCAAGGGCACTTCAGCCATGGTGGACTGGTCGGGGATCGAACCGGCAACCCTCCGGTTACAAGCCCGATGCGCTAACCAGTACACCACGGCTGCCCAAAACAGTCAAAAGCGTCAAAGTCGCTGGTGAAGCTCATAGCCCGACGCTCAACCCAGTTCAGCGCCGAAAGCGTCAAAGCCATGACGTGAAACATTCGGACAAAACACAAGCAGCAATCCTGCGAGTTTGACATTCTGATTAGTTGACGCTGAACTGTGTCATACCATAAAGTTAACTGAGGCTCAACTTTTTTTTGACGCCCGTGAAGCTCATGAAGCCACGCTCACGCACAGAACGCTTTTTGACGCCGGTAACGCCGACTCTCCATAGAAAATGAATGATTTCCGGCGCTCTTGACGCTTTTGACGGTCTTGGTGTGAACGCACAGTAATAGTTTGGTTAATCAGGTTTTCATGGGACTTTTTCACATAGCTGTCTAATGAGGAAAACAACGCTTAAATGAAGCTTGAATTGAGCATCCCAGCAAAAAGCCCATAGACCAGCAGTTAGCAACAGGAGGAGTAGCCTCGATCGCCAGCATCCAGGTCCGGCCGCCTGTTCCTTTCGTCTGTGCCCCCCAGTGGGAGCTCCTGGCCTGTAGGGCTGACATTTGCACGTTGAAAGTAGAGCATATGTAGTCCATTTATGTTTGCTCTCGCCTGCGCATTCCTCCCCTCGCTGCTTTCTCTCACTTTTAGCAGGGAAGGTCGCTTTCTATTATTTATTGCGCCTCTCTCTCTCTCGAGCGGGCCGGGATCATGACACGTTCGCTTATCACCTCCTGTCAACAGTCGGTGTTCCCGAGGTGCCGTGTCGCTGAGCGAGTCCAGTGCGCAGCTGCGCTGTCACCTCCAACACCGCCACCATCAGCACCACCCACCCCACCCCCCACCCCACCCTGTGCCGACTGCTGCTCATGATCTCAGAACTTCAGTGGAGTGGAGGGAGGCACCCTCTCTCACTTCTCACTCCCCTCCTAGCTCCCCATGGAACCATGGGAACCCCCCCCCCCCCCCCCCCCTTCCTAAAGGATGGATAGAGTAGGCGAGCCAGCCATGATGAAGTGTGTGGTGTCCAGCACGTTGAAGACTTTTTTTCTTCCCCCCCCCCCCCTGCCATGGTAACAGCAGTGAGCAAGGGTCCCTCAGGACAGCCATGGATCTGAGTGCTGGTGTGCGTCATGAATTACTGACGAGTCCCCACCATCCCTCTCTCCCTCCGTCCTTCCCTCTCCTGGCCCGCCCCACCGCCCCGCCGCCGCCACCATCAGCACCGCCACCTCCGCCGACCCCTCCTTTTCTCTTTCCTCGCCGGCTCTGGCTGCGTGAGCCGCTGATAGCCATCGCGCTCGTGCCGTCCACAGCCTCGGGGAGCTGGCCTCTCCTGCCTCCCTCCACCGCTGCGCCGGCCATCTCTTCATCTTTCATATCCTGTTGCTGCGACGCGAGGGCCAGAGAGAGGAGCGCGCGGCCCGTGGAAGGGAAAAAGGGCGGAGAATGAGAGGGAAGGCCAGGACGCAAACAGGAGAGAGAATGGTGGTGGGAGTCGAAGGGGGCGGGGGGGTGTGGGGGGTGTGTGTGGGGAGGGGGAGTAGAAGCCACCTGCGTGCTCAGACCTCATGATGCACTGTGGATCTCATTTTGTATGGAGATGGAGAAGGAGGGTGGTTGTGTATGCTAGGGGTGAAGAGGAGGGAATGCGTGCATGCAGTCACAAAAGATGCTTGTGAGAGCCCCCCTGCAGTGGTAGTCTTAAAACCCGAGAGGGGACCACATGGTCTTAGTGACCTTTAAAACATAAACGCTGGCATGTTACAGTTGAGCAGTCCTCATCCTTGTGGAAAATCTCAAATTATTCAGTTGATTTACTTAGCAAAATAGCTAAGGGAGGGTAAATGAGGAATAATAGGACCTCTCAACAGATGGTCAAAATCTTTGAGCCATGCCTGTGAGTATTCTCTCCCCGAATTCACATATTTGTACAGGTTTTTCTTTCCCCAAATTGAAACATTTATGTTACTTATTTACCGTATTAAACATTTATGTATGGTCTTGGGAGCTCCGCTCCCCAAATGCAGTGGGTAATTAAAATGTGTGCAGCATGATTTTCAAAAGGCCGTATAAGAAATGGGCAAAGAAGTCCCATTGGTCTCCATTAGATGATATTGGGAAACTGTTTGAGAAGTGGGGTTTGTAGTTCACCATATTAGGGAAGGAAAGTGCTCTGTGCTCTTTTTAATTAATACCAAAGGGACGTAGACGCCATCTGTGGCTTGGCTATATGGTTAGGGAGCAGCCAAGACTCTTGACTGGACTGCACGGCCCCCACGGACTACTCGCGATGCCTTTTGTGCTGGACTTCAGAGCGCAATTCTGTTGGTCAAGGGCAGTGGCATAACATGAGTGTCGGCATTTGATTTAGTCTGACTCGTGATGATTATGCGGTACCCTTGGGATGATTCGGAAATGCCTCAGTGGAAGAAAAGATACTGTAAGAGCACAAGGCGTCCAAGTTGCACGCTCTAAAGCAAGTGTTTTCCAGACTGCTCCACGGCACACTCACGTCCCATGGAGGCTGCTTAGGTGTGCCACAGGACTAATTAACAATTTGTGCAAAATTCCGGGCTATTGAAATCTCATTAAGGAAATAGCTTCTAAGTCGATGTGTATTTAATCTGCATAACATTCTCTCAGTTCTGACTCATTGGACACATTCATCCATCTTTCTTGATACCATTCATATTGGTCAAGGAATGTTTTACACTCACATGCTGCTAATCGCACCTCGAACACAGCACAACAACAACAACATACAGTAACCTGCACTCAGATGTAGCATTCACTTCATCATGATGTATATCTGGGCGACACAGACTAAAACTGTAGGGATCATACTGACCATGACCTTGGCCCACCTCATTTTGTTGTGCTGGACAGAAAAAAAAGACATTTCAATTTGGGCAACAAACAGACACAGGGTTCACTCACATGGGTTCCTGACATTTTGTGTCAAAAAAGGAGTTTTCTTTCTGTTGACAGGGGGCTATTAGCAACAAGAAACTTGTGTTGTGGCTTTATTTATGTTTACAGTTTTTCTTAGTTGCTTTGGCGCATCGCTCAGATTTGTTCAAACTCCATGTCATCTTATTACATATGTACATCATTGAAGCAGTTTTTCCCCATCTTGAACAAGTAGCAATGCTTTAGTTTATAACATCCATACACCTGATTTTGTTCAAATGTCTGCAATTTCAATTATTAATGTCACATCAGTCAAATGCACCATACTGGTTCCCTGCTGAAAAGCATGTAATCCACTTGAATTATTTTGAGAATATGTTGCAACTATTATGCAAACGATGATGTTAGAAATGTGCCAAAGCACCTGAGATAAATTTTAATATCGTATTGTGCTGTGAGATTTTCTCATAGTAAATAGTGTGCTGCCAGAGACCAAGTCTGGGAAACATTGCTCTAAAGATTTTAGCAAGTCACAGGTTAGAGCTTGTGAATGACAGTTAATGCAGTCAAAGTATATTTGAAATAGCACACACTCTCACCTGGCTTTTAAGCTGACCCCACACTACAAGAGAATCGCAACGATTTTAGTCCCGATCTGATAAATTGATGCTTTCCAGAATTTTCCAGAACACAGCCGATTACAAAGCAATATGAATTTGATAAATTCAGCAAATTCATATTGCTTTGTAATCGGCTGTGTTCTGGAAAATTCTGGAAAGCTCTAGAAAGTTAACCTATCATAAAGTCAAGCAGTAGGCCTTATAAGAGCACATAGGGGTACACAGAGCAATTGTCAAAGGCAAAGTAACTACCATCACTATAGAAACTCAGTGTACTCAATAGCCCCTTTCAGACCGTCGGGCCAAAGCCGAGCTAGCCAGGCCGTGCCAGGGCTAATTGCTTTCACACCTCTTGGCGGGTGCTAACTGCGGGCCAAATCGGGGCTACTAGCCCCTGATTTCTGGCCCAACAAAATCGTTGGGCCAGTCGGGACTACAGTCGGGCCAGAGGCGGCGTCAAGGTGAAGGCGGAGTCAACCTGTTGCTGTGTGTGGAGTCCACAAACATTGCACATGGAATTTAGACATAACGTTACATCCACATAGATATTTGCCTGTCAGTAGGCTAACTCCGTCCAGAGATCACCATGTAGCACAGTAAAAAGTGAACTAATATAACTAACTAACATAGCGTCCCACTGATGTAGGCTATTCCTGCCAGTGTGTTTTCTGCTATTGATACGACCAAATATTCTTAAATAGTAGCCTAGATTAGCCCAGCTTGACGTTACATTATAAACTTTGTTTTTCATGCTAGCGCGAACTTCTCCTTTTAGTACACCAGAAGAATACATAAACGCCTGGACATGGTAGTGATTTTCACCGCTTAAAATTCATTTATTTTCATTTTGAAAGAAACATGGTGAGGCAATAGAAAATGCCATTGCAGGTCGTTTGTTTAGAACAGGAAATCGCGTTGCCGGGACAACCTGACATTTTCACTGCACGCACTCCAGCCCCTTTCGTTCGGAAATTCTAAAATAACTCTGTTTGTTAATGCTTCAAAATAACATTTAATAAATGAACCTTATATTTTCCAGTAGCCATAGAGTTGTGGATTTTAACAAAGTCCCGTTTGGTTCTTAGCAGGAGCGTCTACTACTGGCTTCAAAATATTTTCTTTAGCCTACTCTGCTTGGTGCTAGGCTGTGAACTCGTGGCATCGTCGTGAAACTAAAATTCCACTGGAGCTCCATGCAGATTTTACTGTCTATGGATTGTACACACAGCCATACAAATGTTTACTGCTCTTCGAGTCAGGTAAAATGTCATTTATGTTACATAACTCATTTAGATACACGTCTGTGCCATGCGTTTCTTTAGGAATCCACCGTCTTGGTTTGTATAGAAATTAATATTAGCCTAAGTGACATACAAACGGACAATAAATGGTGATGACTTCTATAGCACAGCATAGGAAAGCCTACGCGACTTTCTGCTTATCCTGCTTGAAAAGGTGTGGTAATGGTGACGTTTTCACAAGCGAGGGCGTGTCGAGGTAAAGCTAGATATAGGGAGGGAAAGTAATCTCATCGCCACCTGGTGGTTGCGTTCCTAGAGGCTAGCGGGAGAGGATGGGATTTTCTTGTAGAAAAAATATATCTCGGCCCACGATCGGAAGTTAGTTAAATGCCTTCAATATGCTATCCATGTAGGTCAGCTCTATTGCTTCTAGTGGTCATACTTTATTTTTTAGGATCAGTTTAATTGTTTTGAGTTTGTTTGTAACATGGTGATAACGAACTACAGTAGCTAGCTACAGTAGCATTTGACGTCACCAGTTTGGGCGCTCCATCTCCAACTGATCAAAACGGCAATTTGCTTAACTTGCTTATCATATTTTTGTAATAACAGAGAGCGATGTAAACCGCGTGGTAATTACCTTTATGTTGGGATAACTTGTGTTGTGCTCCTACTCACACAAGAGCTGGCAGTAAGTGTGATTGTCTACTAACTAACCAACTAGCTAACAGGCTAATAAACAAACCATGCTAGGTGAGTAACGTCGTCGAAGGGTGTCACGTCACTTGAAGTTGTAGTCCATTTATGAAATGAAACGAGCAATTACGTTTTTTTTAAATAAGGCGAAATAGAGTCTGATATTTTCACAGTTAGTAGATTATTACAGTATGCCGACTGAAAAATATTTTTGGTGGATAAGATCGCTGGTATAGCTGCGTAGTATTTTTTTGAAAAGTCGGTCTATGGGACTTAACATTGGAGCTGCTCTTCGATAGGAACGCAACCACTTGGGGCGCTGGTTTTCACTTTCCCTCCCCAGTCCCGCCCCTCCTCCGAGAGAGGTGCTTGTCCGGAAGTAAAATTCTCATTCATTTCTCCCATTGACTTCTGGAAAAATTCGGATATAAAGAGTTTTAGACCATGCCTTAGGCTAACCAGCTACGATGTGACTCATAAGCATATAACTTATAATTTCGAGTGAAAAAATGAACAGAAAATGTAAAAAAAGCGAAAGGTACAAGACTGTGTACATATCTTAAATTCCGAGATAGAGAACTCAAATCCCAGGATGCTTTGCAAACGTACACACATTTCCAACATTTGCAGCCTAAAGATAGTTTAACATGGTTCCATATTAATCTGATGATTAAAGATGATTACTTGATTGATGATTACTTCCTACAGTTTCCATTGAGTAAATTTAACCTTCAAGATGAGAAAACCGTTATTTTTCGGAAGACCACACATCGGTCCTGATCAGCCCTGCAGCCATTTTAAGTTTTGAAGTTCCAGCGAGACGAAGCTGGACGATAGGCGCGGGAAAAGCTGAGTACAGTTTGTTTGGCATTGCCATGGCAACGGCGATCTCTACCAATCAAAGGCTCTGCTTTCACCAGTTTTACACGTTAGGGTGTCGGGTAGTGTAGTACTCTCTCGTTAAATCGTGAATAAAGCATTGTTTTCTCAAAACAAGGTTGATGCCCCCATTAACTTTTGACATCTATATGAGCAGGTATAATCGCTTAGTCACATCGTAGCTGGTTTTAAGTCTACCATGGACGGTTACGATGTTATGGCTTATTCTCCAATTGTCAATGGAGAAATTGTATTGGATTTTTACTTCCGGACAAGGCTGTGGGCGGGACTGGGGAGCTCTATACTCGACGCGCCCGACCTGTCGCGCGACAATGTGACGTCAAAATGACGTAATTTCCTGTGTCGCAAGCCACATTTCAGCCGCGCACGGACGTGTCGCGCACCGAACATTTGATATCAGCCGCGCGCGCCAACCTCGCACGACAACTAGGAAGAGATTGAAGCCAAGCTCACGGAGCCAGTGTCCTTCTACAGTCATTAACCACATAAACCACATTCAGGCATTATCATATAGCCTATCCAACATCTTAAATAAGCCCATTCATTTTTAAAACGACTGTAGGCTAGTCATGAAGTTTGAATAATAGTGAGTTTGAGAAGTGGGAAGTTAACTTGGCTAGGCTGCAGCGAGAGTTGCCCTTTGGATGACTGATTTGTTTACAGTTGTGAACTACGTTGGATAAGTTAACGAAGTTACCAGTGAGAGTTGCAACAGGAGGAATTAGGGGGAAATGACTAGGACCGAGGCACATAAGCATTCCAGCAAAAGGTAAGGAAGAGATTTATTTTCAACCAAAGGATATCTGCTAGACCTAAAAAAAAAAAAAGATTACACAAACTCATCTCATAAACGAGATGGTAGGCTAATCCTTCAGTTGTGCAAGCTAAGTCTGAAATATCAGCAAAGAAGCTAGTTGCTACTGCCATTAACGTCATTGGATACCGTGCCTCTGTTCAGGAGAATACTGCAAGTTGTGTCGCGACTACCACGCGCAAGTATACATGGTTACAACGTTCCCCGTGACGTCAACATGTCGCACGACAAGTCGGGTGCGTGAACTGTACCGGGGCCTTAGAGGCTAATGGCCTGACAGTCTGAACGCAAAGGTGAGGCTTGTGGACCCGGGCTATTTGCACCAGTTTGGCCCGAAGTTAGCCTGGCCCAAGCTGGCCCGATGGTCTGAAGCCGGCTAATGGCACCCACATATCATTCACTTTTTATTGTTTGTTTTCCTTCTCTGAAAATAGACAAGCACACTGTAAAAAAATCGTCCTATTTCACTATTTCACAGTTTTTTGTGTTGTTTTTGAAGAATTTCACACCTCTTGAAAGTGAAGAACTCAAATATTCAAGTTAAATCATCAAATGCTAACTACTAACTAATCTAAGGACTAATTATTGTAAGTAAGGTGGACTTTAGTGGGACATAAGTTGGCACAACTAATACGGACTCAAAATTGTCAGTAAGGCGTAAGTGTGTAGGGCTTAAAGTGTTGCTAGAGGCAGGTACAGGGGTGCACACCCTTAGTGATGTCATTTTGAATGCATTTTTGCAACTTATAGTCCAGTTTCTGCAGCTTTTATATCTATTCACAGTAAATTTGTAAGGTCCAAGAACCTTCATTTTAAAGGAGAAGATCAATTCCAGCCCAGGAAGAAGTAGACAGACTTCCTGGCACCACTGGGTAGGGGGTAGGTGGTCAGGATGACTAAGCACACTAAAGGAGGCCCTCATAGAGCCTCGTCCCCAATAATACTGTATATTATTGGAGGGACCTGAATGATTTTCCATCATAGGGCCCAAAGTCTCTAGCAGTGCCCCTGCAGATACCTCTAGCATGGATCAGGGGTGTGATTCTTCCGTTTTTAAACGGAATTCCGTTTTTTCAGGCCTGAAAATGAGACCCACGCAATTCGTATAGATCCGCTGAGTTTTTTTTTTTTTTGGGGGGGGGGGTTCAGAGGTTTATTTCTGTAGCCTAAACACAGACTTGCTTTATAATAGGGAGGGAAAGTGAAAACCAGCGCCCCAAGTGGTTGCGTTCCTATCGAAGAGCAGCTCCAATGTTAAGTCCCATAGATCGACTTTTCAAAAAAATACTACGCAGCTATACCAGCGATCTTATCCACCAAAAATATTTTTCAGTCTGCATACTGTAATAATCTACTAACTGTGAAAATATCACACCCTATTTCGCGTTATTTAAAAAAACCGTAATTGCTCGTTTCATTTCATAAATGGACTACAACTTCAAGTGACGTGACACCCTTCCACGACCTTCTCACCTAGCATGGTCTGTTTATTAGCCTGTTAGCTAGTTGGTTAGTTAGTAGACAATCACACTTACTGCCAGCTCTTGTGTGAGTAGGAGCACAACACAAGTTATCCCAACATAAAGGTAATTACCACGTGGTTTATATCGCTCTCTGTTATTACAAAAATATGATAAGCCAGTTAAGAAAATTGCCGTTTTTATCAGTTGGAGATGAAGCGCCCAAACTGGTGACGTCAAATGCTACTGTAGCTAGCTACTGTAGTTCGTTATCACCATGTTACAAACAAACTCAAAACAATTAAACTGATCCTAAAAAATAAAGTATGACCACTCGAATCAATAGAGCTGACCTACATGCATAGCATATTGAAGGCATTTAACTAACTTCCCATAGTGGGCCGAGATATATTTTTTCTAAAAGAAAATCCCAACCACTCCCGCTAGCCTCTAGGAACGCAACCACCAGGTGGCGATGAGATTACTTTCCCTCCCTATAGGCCGCTGACAATGATGACGGTTTTGGCGCTTCTTTCATTCATATCACTCCGCAAGCCTTGTCCGTTCTCTCACTAGTGGAATTCATTGAAAGTGAAAGCAGACGGGTTGATGACTGTTTGATGCAAGTTCGATGTGTGAGTGTGTGGTAAACTATTTGTTTCTTAGCAGAAGCCATGAAACGGTAAAGGTCAAATTATTTGTTTAGGTATTATTATTAAGTTAAGTAGTAGGCTATTTATTACGTTTTTGCTTCGCATTCGCGTCCAGTTTGACGTGTCTGGATTTTCCGATAATGACGACAATCTCCTGGTGCTGATAGCCTATTGACTTTTAATTTCTGCGTGTGTAAACTAGTCTAGGCTACTGTACTTGAAGTTAGCTGTGACAAACTAGCCTACTGGTTTTCATCGTTTTCACCACAAAGCCCGTCTACCTTAGCTTAGGTCTACTAAATTGTTTAGTTAACACCTTGTCATTCCGCGTTTGTCCGGCCGTTCACCTCCGTGCGCCCCATGTCATTCAAAACATATTTCGGGATAGGCATCTCACTATGAGAAAACGTATTATGAGTGCTAAGAGATTGACACTTTGGCATTCTTGGTAAACATCAGTCTTGACTCTTGCATGTCATATTGAGCTGATTTTTTTTAGTGGAAATGGCTTATTGTAGCAATGTGCTGATACATGGACAAAAGTTGCCTATTTAAAGGCACAGTCTGAATTTTAATCCTAGCTCTCCATTGAGTGTGTGCACTTGAACAACTGTGTAGCCTATACCAGTAGGGCCTGCCATTTATTTTAGGAGGAGAGGAGGACATGTTACCTTGGAAGGAGAGGGAGTGATGCAATTTGATTTTCTTTCCAACTTAAATATCAATAACCTTCAAGCAACCTCTTCAATCAGCATCAATAGGCCTATATCGTACAGAACGACTGTAAGGGGGCAGGCTAAATGTTATCATAGGCCTATAGCCTACTAAATAATGTAGTCAACATTATAACTTTATGTTGGTTTAAGTTGAAACAAAACATGAACTGAGAAAATCCATAATTCTACATCATTGTTGGCAAAATGATCATGATAGCCTATATTTCAGCCATATCTGCTTTAGTCTTAAGTAGGCCCTTGGCTACTTTGCTATAAATGAGTTTTCTTTAGGCCTTATAGACCATTTTGTAATATGTTATAATGTTTGAAATATATGTATCTCAGTCTATCAATAGTTCTCATAAAAGTCATCAGATGTCATCATTTAAGGGGTTATTTTTCAAAATTTTCTCCCGGGGGTGCATGCCCCCGGACCCCCCTAGTAAATTACATTGAAGTGCACAGTAGCAATACTATAGTACCTTAGCTATACACTAGAGCAGCAGTTCACAAACTTTAGCCCCCAAGGACCACTGACTTGGCTCGCGTACCCCACCGTCGACACATTAAAAAGGGAGGGGGGGGGGGGGGGGGGGGTATATAGGGGTCGGATATATTTTCCTTTTTTTTTTGTCCTTTGCCAATCACACCCCTGATGGATACAGATCATTAAATATTGAAGTTGAGCGGACTGAATTTTACAGGTTTGCAAGATGAAATTGCAAATAAAGTTGGATTAACACTACACTGCTTGGACTACAGTATAATGGCAAGTGCGGCCCAAGGACAACAGGGTGGAAGAATCACATCCTCAAAACTCTCATGAACCCCCCCCAAAAAGATGACAGACATGTCAGTATGAAATAATGTAATCACTCAGATTTTCAGTTGTTCTTTTTTGTTCTTTTCCCCTTACACTATTGGTCTCTGCTACTGTAGCATTGTTGTTGCTAACATGTCAGAGGACAGTTGAGCTGACATTCCTCCAGCAGCCGCAGCTCAGATCCCTTATCACACAGCTGAGTGGTTTGGAGGGCTCAGCAGGTTTGGCCCCACAGTACAGTAGCTGCTCGGAGGCACTGTGAAATGACACAAACACTGACCTTCTCCCCGGCTCAAATCAGCTGACCTTACTCTATGGTTCCGCAGCTGTGATCTCATGTGAAGGTCAGACACAAAGCATGTTGCTGGGGTTTTTTTGTTTTTTTTTAAAGAAAAGAAAATGTAATGCATGCATGCTCAATGGTGTTTTTGCCCCCAACGGCACCTTCCAGGCAGCACAGCATAAAAGGCACTACCTTTACCCTATTCCTAACCCTAACCCCCTCAACCCTCATCCTACCCGAGGGGAGTAGTGCCTTGAAGGCAGCGGTGCCTGGAAGACACCGTTGAGGGCAAATAATACCGAAGATCATGCAGCTCATGCATGCTGTCTAGCTGACTGAGGCCGTCCTGTCCTGAGTCTGAGTGTCGCCTGACTTATCCCTATCTGTGCTGTCATAGCACTAATGAACCATGATTATGTGACTATTTCTTGGTAAATATGGACGGTTTCATGAAACGTTCGAGTGTTGCTATGGTAATTCGTCTGGCCCTAAATGAACTTCCACCAAAGATCCTTAAAGCCCAACGCCCACCAGAAACGGCGTTGAGCGGTGTTCGGCGGTCTGGGCTTGCCGCGCAGGATTTTAGAATAGTTTTCTATCTCTGTGCGGCTGCTGCGCGGCAGACGTTTCCAGTGGGCGTTGCTCCATTGAAAACAATGGAATTCTATTTTCTTTCGTGGCGCGGCGCGCCGCGTACGCTTCTGGTTGGCGTTGGGCTTAAGAACCTTTTAAGAAGCTTTTTCAATCGTCTCTGCTTCAGCTCTACTTTGAGTTTGTGTATCTTTTACTGTACCGCCGGCAACAATGGCACGTACAGCACAACAAGCAAAATTACAGTTAAGCCTAATGAACAGAAGGAAGTTGGGCTCAGGCTGTGGGATACAATCTCACATACAGGCCAAATGCCATTTCCAAAATTAAAATGTCCTGAAAGAAGAGAGGAAAATGAAAGCCGTAAAAAGAGAGGCATGGCAGCCCGAGAAAAAAAAATCGAGAATATGCAGTGCACATTTTGGGGGTAAGAAACTCATCAGATCCATAAGTGCAAACAGCTCACTATAAACAAGCCCAAGTTGATGCTGTATTGTAGGTTATCCTTACAATAATGTCAAATTAGTTTACGCCGCGATGTAAGTTAGTGACTATATGCAAGAACTTGAAGAAAGTAATGGTAGGACTGCTCCAGGATAAGGACTCAGATATACTGTAGCCAGCTGCTTTGCCAATCACACCATGAGGCCTGTAGCTGCCCCGTGGCATAATTAAACAGCCATTAATCAAGTGGGCCTCACATAGTAATTAGTGAGAGTTTTTTCAACCCCAAATTCCTACACCATAAAAGAAATATAGCAGTAAACATCATGGCAGTCCCAAGGCTCACAGTCAAAACTTGATAGCGGTGAACTCCAGCATTAACCAATTATCTGAACCCTCATTTGGGGTGATGCATTATGTACGGCATCAATCAAGCTGCCAAGTGAAACAGAGCGCGAGCGTGTCTGGCACCGGTCCCTTCCCCCCTATGTGCGCGAACGAAGCACCCGGGCTCAGCGAAGACCGCTGCTCTTCCTCTCCGACAGGAAATCCTGTCTCAGTGTGTCTGTGTCCACCTGCCAAGTGGAACAGAAGGTGACAAAGAGATGATTAATACCATGCTGCTCCATCCGTCTCCGATGCTGGGTCTCTGGCAGCTGTCCTAGAGGGGAGCAGCTGTAAGGGCATTCCTCCACGAGGGTCAGACCTCACGCTTAAAGCGGTGGCCTTCACTTTGTATAGGGTGAGAGGTGGTGAATTATGGACAGAGGACATGCTACTGTCGATGTGGCCGTATGTCTTCGGTTTGGCATTTTATCTATTTCTGTTGAGTGGGTTGGTGATTGCTTCCGTTGATGGAACCAGTGGGTGCTCTCTCGTGTGGAATTTATGTGTGGTCGTCATCATCAACTTTGTCCTGACACCTATTTCATATTTGACAAGGTGGTGTCCGTAATGTGGTTAGCGTCGACATAAAACTGCTTAGTAGCGTAGTGTATAGTGGTATTTGAAGTTTACCGCTGAACCTCAGAGTAAGATTATGCGTTCCAGAAAAGATGATATTGAAACTTGCTGCTGCTGCTGCTGCTTTGATGGGAAAACAAGCAACGACAATGCATTTGGTCTTGCGTTTAGCCACATCGCTTCATCGAGACCACAGTGTCCCTTCTCAAACATGCAGGAGGACAACAGCGCTGACACAGTGACACTGACAGTACAGTAGCTTCAGGGGACAGGCCTTTGTTTGGACAGCTCAGATAAGCAGTTAAACAGGAGGCATGATGGTTGGCCTCGTCCGCTGCCTACTGCCTACTGCTGTCTGGGTTGTGGAAGAGGTGCATGCCCCCACTCTCTCTCTCTTTCTCTCTCTCTCTCTTTCTCTTGTAGGTCACGGCAGCCCCAGGCCCGTCCATATGTGGGCATACAGGGACAGGTTACTGTCTTGTCCTTGATCAGTAGACTTTTCAACTCTGTGTGTGTGTGTGTGTGTGTGTGTGTGTGTGAGAGTGATTGTGTCTGTGTGTCTGTGTGTGTGTGTGTGTGTGTGTGTGTGTGTGTGTGTGTGTGAGTAAATAAGTAAGAGTGTCATGGGTAAGGTGGCATCCTGACAGGAGACGTCACCACAGTGCTGGAGTTATGCCTGGTGCTGTCTTGTGAAGAAACTCTTCAGGGTGCCCTTGGTGAGTGGCTGTCAAGATGCTTTTGAGATTTATCTAACAACATGAGGGAACCTTTGTATGTAAGACAAGAATCTCCTCCATGGTGAATTGGTTAGCAGTACATAAGCTGGATGAGAAGACAGACCAAGTAAAAACTCATGGAGGAAGGTATTTAGCTTTTAATTTCAGGTAGCAAAAATCATGTTGTTCTCAGCCAGCCATTTTCAACTGATTTGGACCCAGGATCCACCACTCTGAAAAAGGAATAAACCTGAGGACCACCAAATGGTGAATCCCACAGTGAGACTACATTATTTAATGCTTGGTCAGGGCCCACCATCACAGACCACTGTGGACTAAGGGTTGAAAACCCCAATCCTCCTGTAGGCCTATCAGCCAAGATCCATGATTCTGTGAAGACAACCCATATGGAAAAGATATAGAAAAAACGTATATAAGTTTTTTCTATATCTTTTCCGTATGGGAATGTAAACCAGGATCACAGACTTGTTGTTGTCTGATTTGTTTGATTTGTTATACAAGCCGTGTATGCATGAGCTAATACAAATTGATATAGTCAGATTGTTTGAATACAATTTCTTGACTGGTTTTCGTAGAGAATAACATTGGATACGGAATGCTGGATATTGGTTGTGATTAGTACAATGTTGACTTTTACAGCTTACAATGGTTCTAATTCAAGTTGAAATGCCAACTTTCGTGACTATCGAACAAAAACATACAAGCCAATATAGTTTTGCTCTTTTTGATTTTCTTGATTTTATTGAAAATCATAGACCAAACAAGGATGGTGCTGTATTCACACACCACATTCACAAAGCCAGGCTGAAGCAAGCAAAGATTTTCTAATGAGGGGAGACAGCACTCAAAAAATCCTCCAGAGAAATGCATGAGGTTAGTTTGTAACGCCAATGTGGCTGTTATCCCGCCGCTTCCGTCGACATGTGAATACATTGTGCCAATCATGTGGTGTGTTGTGAATACATCATGCCAATCATGTGTTGTGATCTCGCCGCGGGAGCAAGGCTGATGTTATGAATTAGATGCCTGATAAGTGCCCAAAAAGTGCTGCAAAATGACCACCGAGTGGAGGGAGTTGCCTAAAAGGACAAGAGAAAGAAAAGAAAAATATAAACATACAGTACTGTACATGATTTTGTTCTGTTCGCTCCCTTTTCCATCATGGCATGGTCTACCACTTACTGTACTGTAGGGCTCCTCGCCTGACACATCTGAGTCGACACGTCATACCCAAGAGGTTTTTGTCTTAGATTTCATTGGCTGTACTTGTGAGAGTGCATGATATTGACTATTGTGTGTTATAGCTCAATGAACACAAGAGCTCTCAGCTATCAACTAGCAACATGATGAAGGTTCTGTGGTTCATTACATTGTGAGGGCATGTTGGTTTAGCCCTTTATTATGGAATGCCATAGCCATGGATTAGAATGATGAAGGGCAAGGAAAGTGGATTACAAATAAAACCAAAATAAAATTGTCATTTTCAACGTAATCTATTAACCAGAAACAACATACCATGTACTGTACAAACCATTTGGCAAAACTAGAAAAGCACTCGGAGAGCACAGACCTCCGCCTGCATTGTTCTTCCTAGGTTGTCATACATTTGAACCTAAACTATTCCGAAATTTTCAAAAATGTGGTGAAGCGGTGTCTGACGATTGGTTGGTTCAGAAGCCACTGCTCTGCAGAAACGAAAGTGCAGTAAACGTGTTTGATTAAAGTATAGTGACAATGAATGTGGTGGGAGTGGACTGACCGATTCTCTCCAGAAATATTGAAATATCTTCTATGATGAGGTGTTCTTAAAGCCATTGAAAGTATTGTAACAGGCAGACACGTATTTTGCTTAAAGAGGAACTATGCAGGATTGGCGATTTCATCTCTGGTTTCGGTTTCATTTTTCGTTTGTGCTCGTTTTATGCTTGCATTTTCTCTGCAGAGCTTCCCCGACAGCTTTAGCGTGTATATTTATACATGTATAGGCTATATTTAAATATATAAATTGCAAGCGTGGTTCTTCGTCTCAGACTTCCAGATGTAAACAAGGAGCGATCGTCTCCTGCAGAAAGTTGCATAGGGTCTCTTTAACACATCAGCAGGTTTTTCCTTCACCTGTCTTTCTCCTTTTACTTTCAACTCCCTCTCTTCACTCTGGTCCTTTCACTTTATCAAGGATACCCATCTCTGTCCTTTACGGGTTTTTTAGCAATCTCAGAGGTCCTAGATGGAGTCGCTGAAAGTCGATCGGCACAGATAGAGAAGGCCATAGGGAAAGAGGGGTGTCCTTGTGTGGTAGGGTAGGACATGTCAGAGAATGTTCTCCATTTGTTGACGGAGTTTGAAATAGGAATTTGTTGGGCCAGCATCCTAAAGCCTGAGGGCTTTATAGTGTGGCTGAGCATTAATGTTTTGGTGTACTCAACTGCTCTCTCTCTCTCGCTCTCTCCCCCCCCCCCCCCCCCTCTCTCTCTAATGATCAAATCAGTGTGATCTTTGTAATTTACTGCACTTTGGTGCAAATTGACACTGTCTCTTTCCTCATTTGTTTTAGTTTAGCATGCTTTTGCATCACAGGGAGGTGACAGGATTATTTTTCCAGCGGCTCCATAAAGGTGAATTATGTCCCAGCGTGGAGCGATCAGAGCCCAGGAGGGGAGCGGAGGAGGAGGAGGAGATGGGATGGGGGGGGAGAGACACGGAAAGTCACAGACATACCCAGTCTGAGTCACAGCACTCTGAGTCCATGAGGATCGCTGTTTGAATTGGCCTTGAGGAGGTACTGTAGCATCCAGCCAAAAATATTAGAGGATTCGTAGAAAGAGGCTCACGCTCCCCAGCATTCTCAAAGTCAAAGTCAGATTTATTATTATTATTATTATAGCGCATTATCATGAATAATCATCATTTAATGTGCTTTACACAGACAGAACAAACAAATAACATTTTTTAAAAGCCCAAGACATACAGTAGACAGAACAAACATAAAATAAAATGGAAATAACCCTTTGTCATCATGATGCTCACTGCTTTGGGGTCAGTGATTCACTCAACGCCGTCTCAAACGAGATTCCCGCCTTGGAACTCGACCCTCTAATGGCAGTTATTTTTTTGAGATCTCATCATTTTAGGATTAATTAAGTTTGTGAGTCTGAGTGAGTTTTTCTTTGAGATCTGCTTTTCTGTGTGCTTTATCTTGTGCGTCTATCAACTGTATGAGGGGGGAAAAGTGGATTTTCGGCGAGACTCTGGCTCTAGTCGCAGGATGGTGGCATCCCCCGCATCACAAGCGAGACGCGTGGGGCGATCGATAAACACTCCTCTAATGCCTCCCTGCGCAACCACACCTCATTTCACTTCTGATGTTCAATTGTTGTTGAGGACAGGCATGATCTGTGTGTGTGTGTGTGTGTGTGTGTGCGTGTGTGTGTGTGTGTGTGTGCTTGTGTAGTGTATTGAGGACAGGCGTAATTGTGTGTGTGTGTGTGTGTGTGTTGAGGATAGGCGTAATATGTGTGTGTGTGTGTGTTTTCTCTCCCCTTGTCTTTGGGCTTCTTTGCGTCAGCTGCATCGGCTGTGATTGCTTTTGAACACAATGCACTCATGAGACCCTTTTGAGTTTAGGAAGGGAGAGAGAGAAAGGCAAGCCCTTGCGTCACAGCAAAGAGAGTGCTGCCGTCATGTGTATAAAGGTCCAATAGCCTACTAACGGCAAGAGATGGAGTAATGCACGTGCTAATTTAGCACACAGTGCACACTACTAACTAGCCTACTCCAATCAGACGGAATAAGTCAACAAAAATAAGGGGCGTCAGTGCTTTCAAACGATTCATCCCAGCATTATGAGAGCTGCTAATTTTGGTGTGCTCTGTGGCGATCTTTTTCAATGGAGGAGTCATTTCAGATGTGTCTCTGTCATCGAAACCATTTGCTGTCACGGATGAAACAGTGGTTTTTGAATAATGGAGGATTCGTGTCAC
This sequence comes from Sardina pilchardus, assembly GCF_963854185.1. Lineage (NCBI taxonomy): Eukaryota > Metazoa > Chordata > Actinopteri > Clupeiformes > Clupeidae > Sardina > Sardina pilchardus. The sequence goes on along the minus strand of NC_085005.1, from coordinate 10,084,578 downwards.
TGAATAAAGTGACTCCTCTCGTTAAGTGGGGGTCCCTAATGCATCAGAGGCAATGAACTCCAGGATATGATTCATATCATTCATTTGCTGTCAAATCTTCATATTATATTCATTAATGATTCATTGTTTTAGAAGCAGAGGAGCATCACACAGTGTCACAGGGGGTTGGATGTTCTTTGTATACAGAAATCTTCGAAAGGCTCAAGAATCACTTTAAATTAGCAGACAGCATTGCTGTGGCCAACCGTGCAACTTCCATGGTTACAAGATTACTCTGTCACCGTAGCCGTAACCATGACACCGAATCCTGACTTAGTTTTTAATGACTATGTTGGTATTTCTGGTGTCACCTTATGGCCATCTTGGGACCTTAAATGAGATTTTATGATGCAGAAGCTTTTTTATTTTCTGAGAAGACCAAGACATGAGCTGATGGCGATGACGATAGTATTTACGTTTGCCTCTGACTTGCTCTGTAGCTCTCCATTCTGTCTCTGTGACAAAGAGATGACGTTAAATAAATCACCCACGAGCAGAAGTGACCTGAGGAACCCAGAAGGGAAGGGCAGAACAAGAGAAGCTTCAGAGGAGTCGTGGAGGCTGTGAGAACAGGTCTATGAGGTATTGCCGTCATTTGTTCGGGTCAACATGTTAGGGCTGCTGTAATTCATTGGTTGATTAAATTAATCAACAACTATAATGGTAATTGATTGAGCAGTTTCTTAGAAAAAAAACCCCTCAATTCTGATCTCAGCTTTTCTAATTTACAGTACGTCCTACTCTCTGGATATTTTGGGGACATGGACAAAACAGGGCAAATAAGGACATAATTTTAAGCTAGGCTTCTAATAGTACCGTCCATCCTGAAACATCTGTGGTCTGTGTTTTTAATTCTACAAATCACTAATGACCTTATATTCACATTTCACATATTGAGGGATTGGAATGAGAGACTTTACAAGACCAAAACAAAACCAATTAGTTTATTGCCTTCAGTGATAGTTTTTCACAAATAATTCTAAAATTGCTTTTAATTTATTTTCTTCTTTTGACAGTAGAGCTAATCAAGAGCTTTCATTTGATGTATATATTTCAATTTTGCCAAAAATGTCACTTACATTCAACACAACACTCTGGTTCTCACGCCTTTAAGATGACATTTCATTGAGAGTATTAAAGAAAAGGACGGCATTTCATTACAAAAAACGTCCACAGTTCGTCATGGTAACACATTGACAGATTGCTCTGCAGTCTTGTTGTCTTACTGAGATAAATGGAGCCAACGCACACAGTGGCGGGGAAAGGTCAAAGAGGCTTAACTACAGATACTGAGAAATGAGATCCTAAAGCAAGCAACTAAATGCCAAGGTCGACAGGCAAGGAGCCCAATGAGAAACAAACCGTGTTTTATTAGGTATGTAAAGAGTATTATACGCATTTGTTACTGTAGTATCTGCTTGTGGGCGTATAGTGGTAAACCCTGGCAGGAGTAAGGTACCATTCTGTGGACAAAGCCCGGTCTTAAAACTGGCACAGAGGCACCTGGCTCCCCATATAAGCACACAGATGGAGGTAACAGGGCCCGGACTTGGCAGGAGAGAACACAGTGTGAGGGGTGCCGCATTTGAACGCGCAGGCGCCCGTGTGCTAGTCGAGTCCAGTGCCCGCCCGCCCGCTCGGCCGTATTGATTTTGTCATCGCTCAAAAGTAGCGCTGCCGTTGCCCCTGGGAAGTTCCTCAGCATGCGGAATGATTCTGTCAGACTCGGAGCCCGGTCTGGCCAGACAGCCATGCAGCCAGCCGGCCCGCCCGCCCGCGCCTGACCCTCACACACGCTGGGCCGATAATGCTGTTTGAGGCCCCAGCTCTAACACATTTGATTGGAGGGCCATCTCGCTTGATGTCCGACGGCCCGTCCGACATTTTCAGTGAGGGTTATTCGAGGGCCCCCGCCCATCACAGAGAGCAAACATTTGATCTGAGGCTGTGCTGAAGGGATGCACGGGCACCCGGGAGAATGGCTAAAGCTTTAATTCTGCAGGATTCATTTAGTCCGCTGGATCAATGCTTGCTTCCAGCGCACCGTTGGTGCACACTGCACAGCAGGTGGGCCACTGCCAAGGCAACCAGGCTGAATTCTATAGCACAGCCCATAATTCTGCCTCATCTCTTGTGACAAAGCACCACCTGTAGTATGTACATATTCTGAAATTGAATTCAAAGAACATTGACTCAATTTACACAACAGTATTTACACAAGATCAGGACCCGAATCCTAAATGTGTGCACATTTTCCAGAATGAAGGTGTTGAGAAATAATTGCCTTTAAAAAAATGTGTTGCATTTATTTTGCTTTGTACTCTGTCAACAGCCCATCTAGCCCCTAATGTTTTACATTAAAGAGGCTCAGGCCTCATTAGAGTTGTTCAGATCAATCAATTCTGACCAACTGAGCACAAAATTATGCCAGTGTCACTGTAGTGGAGTTAAATGGAACGAAAGACAAAGAGCCCGCCTTCTGTGTTTGTGTTTGACGGTGCCAGAGAAAAAGAGTGCTCTCTGTTCAGATGTTGTTTTCATGCCATGGCCCCAAAATAAAAACTAATTATGAATTTAGGGGTTTATGATCTGTTATGAAGATGAGTTGCCTGAAAGCGCTGCAGCTGAGAGCCACTCTGGTTAGATTTCATTGGTATTGCGAGACCAAGTTTGCGTCTTTACAAACTTGTGTGTGTGTGTGAGTGTGTGTGTGTATCCTTTCAGCATATGTCTGAACCTCTGCCCTCTAAGTGCTCTTGAGACAACTCACACGGCTGCTTTTCTCCATCCATCACTCTGAGGAGGCGATAATGAGATGTGGGAAGTGAGCACGGTCAAATCCACAGGCCAAGAGGTGGAAGTCATTGCCGCGAAGGAGGTTCCCTTTATTGACCGTTTCCTCGAGTATTGGCAGTTTAATCTCGGAGTTGAGGAGGGTAATTCGGGCGCCTGCCCACTGTGGTCAGCCAGGGCAGAAGTCAGGGCGCTGGGCTGGGGTTGCCGCTCATGTCCTTGCTGGAGACCACCAGCTAAACTGCACAGTTGGCAGCCAGCCTGGTCAAAAAAAAAAAAAAAACCACGGAGAGGTTCCATTAAATTACTCTCTTTTTTTCATGGTCACCCTGTTTGGAGCCTTGAAAGTGCACAATTATTGCCGGGACTTTTAGAGGACTTCTAAAAAAGACTTCAGAGTGGTTTCCTCGATAGGGTTTACAGTAAGACAGAGCTTCAGACTTGCTAGGTATAAGACCTTGAATGAGCCTTGACTAGGCAGTGGAAATGCATTATTTTGTCCACGAAATGTTTGGCCTTTAGTTCTGATGTTATTTGAATAACTTTGACAAGCATACTTATAGTAGACACACATTTCCCTCCAGGTGGCCATGTTTTCATCAAAATGACTTACAGGTGTTTTTGAAGTCTTGCACATAATTTTCCCAGCCACCATCCTGATTAAAGTTTTATGAAAACATGACCACCTTCTCCTTGGAGTAATTGCTGTACGTTATCTGTACAGGGGGGGGGGGCTGTTTTCTCTAAAAAAAATCATGTTGGTATGAATAATATTTGACTAGATGTAATAGATTTCAGTGAAACTGCTCTTTCTTTGTCTGCAGTCACCTTACTTACCCTGTCATTCACATATGACCTCTGCTATAGCCAAGAACCATGTTTTAATAACATGAATATTTCCAAAGGACAAAAAAAAAAAAAAAGCTTCAACCACTGGCTTATGAAATTGCTCAAGACTAACCCAAGGCGATCTATCGAAAGGACAAGTGCACAATATTTCTCCGTCGGCTGTCACCTAAATGACACGAGATGCCCCATCTCATCTGCAACGATTTGTCTGAGCAATTTATAGGTTACTCACGTTGAAGTGGATGGTCTGTCTTGACGCCATTACAGCATTACAGAGTGACTCCCCCGTCCCCAGCTCTGTCTCTTCACGACTCCCTCTCACATGGGGCCAGATGAATGGGTGGGGTCACAGGTGTTTCAATCAAACCCTGCTGCCAATCCCACCCCGGGGCTGTAGCCTTGGCCACGTCAGTCATGCCAGACAAACACCTGGAAGTTACTCAAATCGGTCTCCTGACCCGTGATGTATTTCCCAATGTCGTATCACGTATTTGTTAACGTCAGAGATGTGAAATGATTTTGGGGGAATGTTTGGACAGGTTTCTGCAAGCACATAGGTGGCATCTCGTTGGGGCAGTGATGGAGTGACTGGCATAGCTCTCCATCACAGCCTGTCTTTGAACAGTTGGCACCTACAGTAGATTGAAACCATCTCAGAAACGTAAAAAAAGAGTCTGTAGATGTCTGTCTGCACCCAGTCTGATCTGTCACTCTTTTGATGACTGGTTTGAAATTTGATATTTGGATACTTTGATGCAGCTGTCGTGGCCAACAGCTGTCTAGTGAAATGAAAGAATTCTTTTGACAGACATGTAATGATGTAACAAAACAACCATAAGCCTGCTTTAGCTGGACAGTAGCGGACAGCCGAGTCTGCTGTTACATTTCTCAGCGAGTGAATTAGTTTTCGTGGACTAGTAAACTCATTGTTATTACACAGTAATATGCAATTTTCCCATTTGCTCAGCCAACGTATCTTTTCAAATATACAGTATAGCTCAAAAAGTGCATGAGCACTTCTGTGCTTGTTTTGGCAGAAACTCTCAGGAAATACCGATACTGTTATCTGCACACAACAAATATCAGCTGGTTTGTGGTACCTCATCAGTAATCTGAAACTGAGACTTGGACTAACCATTATAAATATCAGAACAAGGGCTCATAAAGACATGATCCTTGCCTCTCTTATTCATGGGCTCTCTCTCTGATTGTTTAACACTGTAAAGCTTCATGAGACGTGTAATGTTTTGCCACTCTCTAAGTGATATTGAAAAATGATGAATTGATATTTGCACCTTTGAGACCTTGATTTAAAATGCTAATAACTGCTGTTGAAATAGTGTCATCTTGTCATTTTGAGGTTCACGAGACCACGACATGTAAAGAATGAAAGAGGTCTCGCAGCCACTAGATCAAAGAGAGAACCCTGTGTGCCAGAGTTAGGAGATTAGGCTACTAAAAGGGTGAGGTATAGGCTATTTTGTTTTGTTGCTTGACTACAAATGAAGCCTTCAGCTGTGAATGAATGGCCGCTGCCAGGTCTCCTCTGCTGTGACCTGCTCTTTTGTTGCTGTCGTTGCACCTGTGTGTCACCGCCAGGAGCTCAAGGTGTCTCTTCAAAAAAACAATGACGGGAGTGCGGAGATCGAAGCACGGCTCGGGGATATACTGTTGAACAGCGTCAGTGTGTTTGAAAACATTTGCATAGCATTTGTATGGGATGACAGTGGCTATGATTACCCTTGGGACAACCCAGTCTGCACAATGCAAAAGCGAGCCGGAGATGGTATGAAACACTATCCAGTCTTTGTCCTCTCTTCATAGTGATGGAGACCTCATGTTACACGGTGGGTTGGAAGACATGTTTTTTTGTGAGGGACAGAGGGACAGTTAGAAGCCTGTTGCGCTTATTGTCTCTGTGCTCAAAAGGTCAGAGGTCGCTGATGAACAGAGAGCAAAGGGGCAGATGACTCCAGACTCTCATCATGAAGGTTATTTCACACTGCCACTGCATCAGCTCCTTCACAGTTGCTCAGAAACTTTTGTCTTTCAAACTCACAAAAAAAGAAGTTTCACAGCACAGCCATCCACTCCAATAAACCAAACTAAATACAGCAATTTCAGAATATTCTGTCTTCTGTAATAGTACAGTATGTTCTCCGTACACTGTTCGGACCACCTACAGTACCTTCTATTATTTTCACGAGCCACCAGTGGCTTGTAGTCTCTGACAGCTCTGACATAGAGACAGCGTGGTTGCTTTTTTAATAACCAACTCCCCAACAATCTCATCTTCATAGAAAGTGCACCTGCGAGGGAATTACAGGGCTGTATGCGCACCGTTAATTGCACGCTATAAAATTAAGGCAGGCCCGAAGCGATCAAACGCGACTTGGCTAAATCTGTTATTCATACGCTTCAAGCTCTGTCAATGTCAGTGGAGGGCAATTTCGACTCTCGAGAATCAAATTAAGGGCCTTAATTAGGGAAATGAAGGAGTTAGAAGTCTTAATCAAGTACAGCTGCTAATAAAAGCTCACATGTTGGATATCTGATCTGTAACAGGCCTACTCCGTCTATCTGGAGATTGTAGGCTGGTTAGTAATGTGTGTGTGTGTGTGTGTGTGTGTGTGTGTGTGTGTGTGTGTGTGTGTGTGTGTGTGCGCGCGCGCGCGTGTGTGTGTGCATGCGTGCGTGCGTGTGCATGCATGCATATGTGTGTGCGTTCGACAATGTCCACTGTTTTGGGTGTTATTACCTCCATAGGACATTCACCGTGTGCAGAAATCACACTGTGATTGTGATAACACAAATAGCTGCTGTTCTCAGCATGCAGATTTAATTGTGTTTATCTGTAGGCCTCTGGCTAGGCTGCCATTCTACAGACTCAATGCAGTCTCCACAGCTGTGGCTGGGCTCGTTTCCCTTGTTTATGCATATTGGTTGATTTTCTGTGTTGCCTGGGAAGCCGCGCTTCGTGATCGAAGGCCCTCATTTGAGCTCCCTTGCAGTGCACCGGACTTACGATTCATTTTTTTTGCTTTAATTCAATCGCCTCCATCTAATTAATTCTTTTTCTCATTACCTCCACTTTGCATTTGCAAGTGTCTCCGCTGTCCCTTTTGTTCCGCCGAGGCCTCTCCACACTCACAAATGAGCCGCTCAGATCATCTCCATCTTTTCTCCTCTCGCCCCATGATATGCCACGGAGATAAGCACACCAAGCACTCTCGTGTCCCTTGTGGCTTTTTATATTCCCTCATATCCATGGTAACACTGCAAGTATTTTTATAACAGGCTGCAACAAAAAAAGCTGCCCCTTGTCGTTGTCATCGTCGTCGTCGGTTCCCGCGAGTGCGTGGAAATGAGCATAATACAGCACACTCTCCAGGATATACGCGTGGACAAACCGACACCAGATGAATTAGCCACGGCTGACACGCGTGCCCCGTGTTGCTTTTACAAAAGGTCGATCATTTGCTAACATGCGGGGAGGAGAGGCAGCAGTATTAATGTGTTGACGACAGCAGTGTGATTGCAAGGCATTTGGGATCTCGCAGGGGAGAAGGTGGCTTAACAGGGTGAACAGATGAAAAAAAAAAAGCGTTGATTGTCATGTGGTTTGTCTCTCACGGTTGCTCAGAGACCTAATCAATCATAATGTGTGCTGGCATCCGAGCGTGATGCTATGATTTTAGACATATTCCCCGGTCCCTTGGCGGCCTGCTGGCTTGGGATTGCCTGTGTTTGTGGTTGTGTTTGTGACTTTATAGGTGCATGTTTGAGTGTATTTGTGCACGGTTTACAAGTGTGTGTGTGTGTGTATGTGTGTGTGTACATTACATGTATGTGGTGAGGGGTGTGTTTGTGCTTGAGGCTTCAAAAACTGTATATTACATAGGCCGCCCAAAGACCCCTGCTGTAGAGATTGAAAAAAACACTTGGGAGTAAATTAACTCAGAGTAAGTGGTAAACCTTCTACAACAAGAGCCCGATGGCATTGTTTTGTTAGGAGAACAAAGCCGTACAGCTCTTCTATTAGGAGGTTTACCACTTACTCTGAGTTAACTTACCCAGGTTTGTCACTAAATCCCATACTTAGAATACTCCCCTGGTCATCAGGGTAGGGTCTCTAAGCGTCCTCGTGTTCCCTCCTCTTTGATGTCTGGTGTTCCACACTGTACGTATGTCTCAGCCACTTCAATCGTCTTTTAACTCCCTTTTTTCTGTATGTTCTTTAAATAATTGATTTCTGTCAAGAAGAGAAGAGTGGCATTTGTTGTTCTTTACTTTTGTAATGCTTGTGCGGTTTTGCAAGTTGGGTTAGAAATATGGTCCAATAAATCTATTATGCCCTCTGTCTTTTAAAATCATTAATGTTTCTTCATGCAGACCCCTTCACGGTTGACATCTCCACGTTGTCAAAGGTATGTGCATGGCGGTGTCAGAAAGCTTTCTATCCCATTGAATTGTGTTTGTATGAATTGACTGAAACGTCAAGGAAATGACGAAAAGAAAAAGGCTTACATGTGCTACTTTTTTTGCATGTAGACATGCTGGCTTTGACAACCAGATAGCCATGTCATGTCAGGCTAATGAATCTCTGGCCACTTGCTAACCTCGTCTGCCCATTCTGTTATCAGCTCAGGATCAGGCAGACAATCACCATTAACAAAGACTGATCTACTTAGGTACGGTTCGTGGCCCATGAGTAACAATGACAGCGCGTACCTTGACAGCTCAACATGGCGGTCTATTAGCTGCATCATTTTTCTGACCCCATGCTGTGTGCCCACCCAACCTACAGTAGGCTTGGGATGTTTGCAAACATTGAAGGGGTCAGTAGGCTGCCAATAGTTTGCTTCATAACAGTATGACTTTGATCCCCACAATATTTTCGCTGCCACTGGGGTCTACTGCAGCCTTTTCTTGCTATGTCAAAGACTGGGCAATTATTAGACAAAATCAACACAGAGCAAGACTGCTCTCAATAATGTATTTTTTTTTTATTTTTGAAGATCCAGAGGTTCCATGTTCTACACGATCAAACTATTTCATGGAGTTGTGGATCTCAAGGCACTATGCACATTTCTCTATAAGCAATTAACAAAAACGTTTATTGATATGACACACAGGTGTTACTTAGAGAATCATGTTTTATCCATAAACAAGGATTTTTCTGTTGAACTTCAGCTGGTAGGGTCATTTGCTGATATGAGACATGTCCTAACAGGTCAGTAAGAAAGGTGATTATTTTGTCAATAAGTTAGATTAACTGTATTATTTTTATTTAATTCCCTGTACCCATGTTTATGTAATTCCCATGTATACGCTTTCTTTGTGATAAAGGCTGATTTTATGTTGATATTACGTTAAAAGGCCAAGTTATAGCATTGTGGGCTTTCATAGTCATGAGTCAGTCAAATAAAAAATCAGCTTGTTATCAATTCTGTTGTGCTAAATGTGCTACTGTACATGGGTAAAGTTGACTTGACTTGACCTCGTTTCAATAGCAACTGAAACATTTTCTAATATATCTAACTTGTAGTTAGTCTTGTAGTTGCTAATCAGACATGCAACATTTCAAGTCTGTGCCATTACAAATGTGTTCATGTATGTGACGAGTTTTGCGACATCTCAGCTGTGTGCATTTAGTCTCTTTTACAACATTTTGTTTTGTTGACTCACACAAAGTGGCATCTGGACTGAGTGACATCTGGACTAAATCTGAGTGACATGACATCTGGACTATAAATTTGCCTTAATGCTTACAGCGCTGTTTGTGCTTTACTGTGGACCTTTGCTTTGGAGTCCTGTGTGGATGAATTTAGTCACGTCTCTGGACACAGTGAGGGTCATGCAGCTGGTCTCTCAGTAAAGCAATTTGTCCCAACCCAACATTTTTTCCTTAGCAACATCTACACTCTGTCCAGCACACTTTCCATACTTAATGATTCAAATCTCTTATTCAAGTAAAAGTATAGGCTCTAAAATGTACTAACAGTATAATATAGTATTATGATGTATAAAAGGGCTATTTTACCAGTTGTTTCTGTTAAAATAGGTAGGCTGTAGCATGCAGTGATATTCCAATTTAACAACTGTTAGCCACTGTTACAACTATTTCATAACATATGCAAGCAAGCTTGTTGCCTATGTCACGACCCTGTCAGACCTGCACCCCGCCCATTCTATTATTCTATTCTATTGTTTCCTTCTACCAGCAGGGGGCGGTAGAAGGTTTGCACAGATGTGCGGCGTTTGGGCCTTATGTGGGCCAGAGAATGAAATGGCCAGTTCTCTGGATGCGGAGGGACTCCCTCTCCTCTCAGCCGTCGTTATGTTATGTTATAGTTTGATTATGTTGGCAAACACTCATACCCCTAGACACCAGTATGCACTACACTTTACTTTTTAGTTTCATTATACTGACCTTTCTATAATTACTTAATAAATATACTTTATTGTTATTTTTGCATGGAACTCCCTTTACGTTTCATATGCTTGAGCCAGCATGTGTGTGACGCTTCCTACCAAGCCAAGGATGAGCTCACAAAGAAGCAAACATTCTATGTGAGGTCAGTTTTCTGGCAGAATAAGCCTACTAGCAAAATGTCAGAATATTGTCCTACAGTACAAATTCTGAAGGCGAAAAAGTAAGTAAACTGTGACACACTGTTTCATGTAACCATTGTTTTGCCACTGCACTTTAGGTGGCACCTCTTCAGTTGCAAAGTCAAACATCTTTTTGCATCACTATTGTTGTCCCATCCATTTAGGCTGAAATCAGCTTTGATGTTGGGCAAGCACACAATAACCTCAAAGTCATGATAACTTACCTCAAATGCATTAATACAAAAACAACAAGACAGTTTTGAAATGTTAAGGAGTAGAAAGTATACAGTAGATATTTCTGTGAAAATATAAAGCAAAAAGTTGTTAGCAAAAATAAATACTCAAGTATTTGTCAGATACCTGACAACTGCCGTAGAAGTATTTGTACTTTGTTACTTCCCACCTCTGCTGTTCAGGACTGGCAAGGTGCATGTAACCCCAGATGTGATTTTCACAGCAGCAGAAATGACTGAGACCAATCAACATAATTTAACCAGCAACATTTCTTATGGTTGGTTTGTCGCCTTCTTCCCTCAGGGCCTGGCCTTATTTGGCTTGTCAAGCTTTGGAACCAGATTCCAGCATTCTTTCATATGTTGACCTCCAAGGGCCTGCGTCTTATTGACAAGCTATCAAAAGGTATATGGCTTTGATCTTGGCAGCCGCCGAAGCACTAAACCGGAAACGGAACGCCGCTGTGGCATTGAACGGGACCACCAGTGTCCGAGGAGGGATCAGCAGTGCAGTGATGCACGGGGCTTGTGACAGTTCTAATTGTTTTGAACCAATTGGAGTGGGCTGAGGAAGGTGTCTGGATTGGTTTGAACCATGGTCCCGAAGTCTCTTGTTATCACTTCAGGAACGTTTGCTGTGGCACCTCTGGGTTTGGAGACGGGTCGCCCCAGTGGAGGTGGAAAATGTTCCAGAGTCTCCAAAGTGGTTAGGATCGACTGAGCAGACACAATATTCTTTCTCTAGCTCTCTCTGGCTATTTTTAAATCTCTCTGACTTTGTCTTTGTGGAATAGCTCTTCTCCCCCTCTTCTCCTGCTGACGGGGAGATGATGGCTTAGGCACTTTTTTACATGCTTATTCTCAGCCTGTCTCATTGATCTTCTTCTCACACAGTGGTGTTAATGTGTCCAACTTGCACTATGGTTTTGAGGAGGTAGTAATTGTACACTGAAATTACCTACAAAAATATAATTGCACAAGAACTTTTGAAAAACAAGCAATTTGCTGAAAATGATGGTAATTATCAAACACACACACACGCACACACACACACACACACACACACAAAATGAAGATTTTAAGACATACGCGATGCGGTCTGGGTAAAAAGCAACTGGTTCCAAAGTCTCATGTTCACAGTATAGCGCCCCAGAATGATTATCATCCTGTCATTTCCCTCTATCTCTCTCTCCATCTCATGTATGAGTATAAGACTCCATTCCCTTGCTTTTCTCTCTTCTCTTGGAGAGGAAGATAATGGTCCTTGTCAGCCTCAAAGATGACGTTTCATCTGTATAACAGGACAATGGTGTGAGAATGTGATGGCCAGTGAGTCACTCTCTCTCTCCATCCATCTTTTGCTACATCTATCCCCCTCTCCGCTCCTCGACTCCTTCCTCAACCAAGACTGCACATGTCTGCACTCCTCAGGTAGATGAACCAGTACACTGTTTGCTTTGAAACCAGACTGTACTCTCACCATTGGTGGGGCATTGTACTTTGCAATGCAATGCAAAGAGAAAAGAATGCAATCATGTTGCACAACGGCTTTGACAGGCACTTAACGGTGCAACCCTTTCTCTAAGCATAAAAGCCCTGGCAGAAAGAAAGAGAGAGAGAGAGTGTGTGTATGTCTAGGGGGAGTCATAGGCTACTCTACACAGTCCTCTCTTGGTTCTTTTAAAACCTCACATCAGTGTCCTGTCTTTGTTTGTATATTGCATATTGCTCCCATTCCCCTTACAAATTCCCACAACATAGAAAGTGATTCATTTTAGCAGCATGGAAACCACAGCCACTCTTTTCACTTGGAAGCGGTGGGATCAGGAGGTGCATACATTTCACATATCCATTCATCTTGAGGCAGTGCTTGGACAGCCCTGCTCCCCAAAACCAAGGTTTTTCATTCCATGGATTCTTCTCATTTATTCCTTAATCCACGTTTTCTTTCTGACTCTTTTTAACACATGGTGAGTAACAGCATGAAAACACTCTCATGGCCAAGGAACGAGGAATATGGTATAACAAAGCGGACTGAAAATGAAAAAAATGGAAGTTAAAATGCCGAAAGCAACACCATCCATTTGGTTAACAGCCGACTACGCTCATCAGATAGTCATGCTGAATGATTCAGATTCATCAACATTTGGTGCCACATTCAGGACAGATTTTTCTGGCACGCATCTGTTATGAATTTGACGGTTGGTGTTGCATGAGATATTTTTGACTAATTTCTAAATGAATTCTTTGCATGCACACAATAGAGAATGAGATAAGCAATTTTGTCTTTGATTAAAAGAAAAACAATTGCCCGCAATTGTGTCAATCACTAGATGCAGTGTAACTAAGCAATGACAAGACATTTATCTAATGCAAGGAACATCTGTCTGTGTGTCACTCTGTCTGTCTGTTCCACGCGTAACTCTCGAACCATTCATCTGACTGCTCTCAAATTTGATGGGTGTCATCCTAATGGCACGAGTGTGTGCGGTGCCAAATTTCATGTTATACGAACAAAAAATGTCATATCTATGGGCTCTGCACTAGATTAGATAGGGACTAGTTCCTTAGATTGACAGCTCTCCTTCAGATATCCTATTACTCCTGCGTGTGTTCGTGTTCCTGCATTGGATTCCGTGTTTGGGGTCCCCCCCCCCACACACACACACACACGCACACACACACCCCCCCGTGTTCCCCCTTGAAGCTATACGTGCTTTCTATTCCACACACACACCTGGCCCACAGAAAGCCACAGCCCTGCGGGGTTGACCTGTGCGTCTGCTAAGGCGCCTGGCTTCTCCGCGTCTCCGCAGTTGCGGCTAAATTGGCTCGCAACCTTCAGAATCTATGCGGGTCAAGAAAAAGAGATGGACAAAGAGGGAGAGAAGGGGAGAGGGAGAGAAAGAGAGATCAAGGTCATTAGGATGGCTAATTTTTACAATCAAGGTCATTAGAATGGCTCATTTGATGTCTGCAGGTTGTATTGACTCACTAGGAATGTTCATTGCACACATACTGAGAGAAAATACTCATTCCTTGTGCCATACGGTTCCTGCAAAATGAATGGATCAAAGCACTTACTATGGAGCTAGAATGCTGCAGAAAGTTCCATTGACATGAACTGGCATGCCCAACGTTTGGAGGTCCAATAATAGCGTAATAACCATTGCAAAAAAATGTATAATGATAGTTGAAATGTTGTGCCTCTGCCTCCACTTCTTTCATATCACTCTGCAAGCATTGAGAGTGAAAGTCCGCTATTTGTTTCTCAGCATAAGCCACAAAACAGTTGCAAATTCATTTTAAAATATTTATTGTGTGAATTTTATTTTCTCATTTTCACAAGTAGCCATGTAATAGAGGGATTACTGTATGTATTGGCCAGCCTGTCGGCTCTGTCATATATTGTCCCATCCCAAGTAATCCCATTATTCATATATTATCCCATCTCCGTCTGACAGATTGAGGGGACTTTTTGAATGTATACAACACTGATGCCCGTCCTCCACTACCATCACCACCCTCCCATTGTGCTTGTTAATGAATGTGTACAAACTGTGATTGACAGTCAGATCTGCCAATGATCATACTTGTAGCCCTGTGCTTATTGGATCAGAAGAACCGGGAGCAATGGATTTTTGCTAAACAAATAACAGGCTTTGATTTGATTAAACACCATTAAAAACCTTTAAGGTAGTAAGGTATTTCAATTGATCAGTACATTTGTGTTTGTGTTGTCTATTAATAACATTTGAGGAATTTGAGTCACTCTAGAATGACTTTCAAAGCATTGTAAAACTAAAGATGAATTGCCTTTTGTGACAGAGCCTAGAATGGCTCAGCATAGGCATACTGTATGATTTATTCTCTAAATCAAAATGTAATCAGGTCAGCACCAAAATATCTGACCATGCAGGCTAATATTTGACAGACATGTGGAAGGATCTATGCAATTTCGACTGGAAATAGCACTGACGCATCACACTCTTTCAGTAACATGTACACGCACAAACACTGATACCAGTCACATAATGTGCATTCACATCAGGGATACATACCATTATTAATCCACAGAATACATTAGAATTACAAACACATGTGGGCACAGCAATCCCGTGCTCGCCTCCAGTTGGTAATTGGATTGGCGACCCATGGCGACCATCTCATAGAGCAATGGGGAACTTGTTAAGGACGGCGGCGGTGAATTATGCCGAGTGGCGGGCGGGCAGCAGCTATCTGTGATGTTCAGGCCTCCTCGGCGGCCGGCGTGTTTGATTGCCGCGGTCAGCAGGCGCCGTGTTTGATTGCCGTGGTCTTTTGAAGATTCCCTGTCCATCATACTCCAATCACCACCCTCACCTCTGCTGCCCTCACCAACCCTGCCCACGCCACTCAACTCACCCCCATCCCCCCCACGGACACACACACACCGTAACACACACAGTGACCATTGGCATATACACATATCAACTCCACCAACATGCACACACACATACACCTATATACACAGCGACTATTGACATACACACATATCAGCTCCACCAACATGCACACATACACATACACATACACCTATGTATGCACATGTGCACACACACTTCACCACCACTACAACACACACACACTCACACACACACACACACACACACACACACACACATCCATGATGCATGGTGGGCTGACCGGGGCACAGTGCATAATTTAGGCATGAAAGCCTGGTGAACGAGCACTTGAGTGATATGTGCCAGATGTCGACGCCAAGTGATGGCTTATGAGAGAAGGCGTCAATCAGCAAGCAATACTGCCAATCACATGCCGTATTTTTGGAATGGATTGGGGGGGGGGGGTTCAGTCTCAAATCATATTGTCACAGTGCATTTCCCATCAGACTGGCGTAGTTTTGCTGTCAGCAGCTGATGTCGTGTTATGAGCGCGCTCTGATATACAGTCTGTTCACGTCTCTGCCTCTGGTCTCTCCGTCATTACCACTGAACTCAAAGGGGCTTCAGCTCTCCCACTATAACTCAGCCTCTCCCCCCACCAAACAACCACTTTCCAAAACAAGTTCACTGTCCAAGGTCGGTCAACAAGTGCTTGACACGACCTGATATTGTTTATGCATGGTCAATCCATTACAGTGAAAGGGCATGTTTTTTTTTTTTTACGAGGGGTTTGGTCGTTTTGATGAAATGAAACCGATTATTAACATGTCTGTCACCTGTACAGTAAAGACGGGATGATGTATGTGAACGAGGCGATCATGCGAGCCCCTTGTGTGTAATGCGGAGCCTGTGTCTGACAGTTTGATGGACTTCCAGGAGCACCTGCCTCCCAGTTTATGTGACTACCGTGAAGCTCTGATGCGGCCTCGCTGATTAAAAACTTATCAGCAGCAGCTGGCGCTCACGTCAGGGCCGTGGCATGGGAGCAGAGGGGACGGGGGCTCAGGCCTGCGCTGGGAACGAGACTTCTTTCAGCGGGGCACCAAGGCATGAGCTTCCTCCTGCGGCCGGAGTCCTGATTAAAGAGGGCCGCGCTATATCCTCCACGCTATCACTCTCTTTCTCTCACACACACAGCTTCCATCTCTTCCCTTGCCAGCACACTCCGCACACACACACACACACACTCTCTCTCTCTCTCTCTCTCTTGTACGCCAGCACACTCAGCAGACACACACACACACTCTCTCTCTCTCTCTCTCTCTTTCTCTCTCTATCACTGTCTTTCTCTCACACACACGTCTTGCATCCCTTGCCAACACCCCCTCCACACACACACGCACATACTCTCTCTCTCTCTATCTCTCTCTCCCTCTCTCTCTATCACTGTCTTACTCTCACACACACATCTTCCATCGATTCCCTTATCAACACCCACCAACTACACACACACGAACACACACAAATCCTGCCACAGGTTCCCACTTCCCACT
This sequence comes from Sardina pilchardus, assembly GCF_963854185.1. NCBI lineage: Eukaryota > Metazoa > Chordata > Actinopteri > Clupeiformes > Clupeidae > Sardina > Sardina pilchardus. The sequence continues at coordinate 10,068,111 of NC_085005.1, read as the reverse complement.
ATCAATTAAGGTGACCCTGGGGGTCCCAGAAAATACCCCCCCCCCCCCCCCCCCAACTTACCCACTCTCCGTTGCCACAGTGGATGGGGCAGGTGTCAGCATTCTGACAAATTCCTCCTGGAGTCTCCTCCCGTTTTGGGGGATGCGTGTGTGAATAATGAAATGCATAGATTCGGGAGAAAATTCCATCATCCTGCCTCAGCGGAAATGAGGTGAGGTGGAATCTGATATGACTTCGCCGGGGAGAGAAATGAATTTGCTATCGTCTTCCCTCAAATTAACCTCCTTGCGATCAGTCTGGTCATAAATTTGGGGAGAGGAGTGAGAGGGACAATTCGACTTGAAAACTGAGCCAGTTCCCTCTTTCTCCTCCTTCTTTCTCCTCTCTTTCTCTCTTCTCTCTCTTTCTTTTGTAATCCTGAAAGTCCTCCCTCATTATTGTGATGTATTACATATCTGTAATCGTGACACATGCTCCACTGACTAGTACAAGAAGGTCAGAAGCCAACCAATTGTCACCGGTTCAAGAAACCTCAGCAGATTCTACGCAAAATGTCTGACTTAATTGATCATATCATTTGAAAGAGCTATTTGTCATTTGTAAACTGAAAGAAACTTACAATGGACACTTTTCATTCGTTTTTTAGTTATTCTTGGTTATTTGAAATGTTTCTCAGATTGTCTTTTTCTCTTGTAATTCCCAGGAATCTGGAGAATTGTTGTAGAATTCTATTGGGATGTAGAGGGTTGAGTGATTTCTCTTCAACAGACAAACAAATCTGCATATGTTTCTCTTTACTACTTTCTTTGTCTGGTTTTAAATTCCTCTGTGATTACTAGTCAGCATTGCTGTGGCGTTGGACTTCCTGCTCTTTGTCTCTCGGTCATGTCTTTTGTTCTGTGCCATATGTGTGTGTGCACAGAGCCCCTCGGAGTGCCCGTGGCACCAAACCTGGCACGAACTGGATGCAGCTGGTAGGTAGCCTTGGCGGCCTCTCCAACCTGTTTGAAGATCTCTGGGTTTGCAGTGCAAGGGAATGTTGCTATTGCTTAACTAACTACCTCTCTCCAAATCAATCCCTCTTCATGTTTATTCCTATTTTATCCAGTTCTATCCTCATTTCTTTCTCTCTCTCTCTCTCTCTCTCTCTTTCTCTCTCTCTGTCAAACACTAAATGAAAAATATCCTTTCTTCAAGGATAGCATTCGGTGGCAGCAATGCAAATATTTCTCCAACCATGCCTTCTAAGATACCATTATTTTGCCAGATGTTGAAGACAGCATGCATTCGGATTCTTCGCACTGCCTTCAAGATTCTTTAGAACATCTCTGCTTCAACTCCCACAGATTGAAGTCAGTTGTCAGTCTCCTGGCAACGCTATTCTGTGTTGCTATATTGCTAGGCCATCCGAAACAAAGTTCCTAGCTGCTATTAGAGACAGTTGAGGTAGCAAGCAGCTGCCTGGCATTTCAGACACAGCTTATCTCTCTCTACCTCTGGACCTACTGGACTTAGCTGAGTTCTCTACAGCTTTTGCTGAAGAGAGTCCTGATAAAGATCTTTACAGGAGTGTGTCCTTCAGATAAGTGACCACATCCATCCGGCACTACATATCTCTCTCACACACACACACACACACACACATGCACACACACACACACACACATACACACACACAGAGACAAGCAAACAAACAGCCCACTAAAAAGAAGTTACGGCCGGTCATAACCACTGTATAGGCCATTAGTGACCATTACAGCAATTCAGCCAGATAGCGTGAACCACCATCGGAAATTGACACATATTGCAGCACTTATCCAACCAGCGTTTCACTCATCCTCCTGACCTTTCGCTGGTATTCTATTATCGCCGGCTCTCTGGTTTTGTGGTCAACCATAAATTCGATCATATCTATAGACGATGGTATAATAATTGATAAGGGTATGTTGACCAGGTTCACTCCTCCATCCCCACTCCATCCTTTCACCTCTCCACCCCTGTGCTGTGCCCCACCACTGCCTCGTGCCTCCTCCACCCACAACAGCAGGTGTGCCACACGCCGTGCGCTCCTCCGTGGCTATCGACTGCTGCATCTCGCCATCCTCTCTTGTCGGGACTCTTCATCTGCCCAAGACGGACCGTTTTTTTTTAGGCCCACTCTCCTCTAGTCTCATCTCGTGTCTTTGCACGCATCAAAGACGTGGAGTTCGGAGGGGGGTGTGGTGAGAGCTTCCCCCCCGCCAGCCCCGCAAACACACACGCACACGCACACGCACACGCACACGCACACGCACACGCACACGCACACGCACACGCACACACACACACACACACACACACACACACACACACACACACACACACACACACAACTCCAGCGCTCTCCCCTGATTACCTGCTTTGCGGGGTGCCAATGGAGGGTGTCTCATGAGTCAGCCGGTGGTGACACCTTCATATCTGCTCCCTCGCGCTCTGATGGATGCACAGGGATCTCATCTACCTTCCTGCCCTGTTTCCCAGCAGGGCGGTGGGGGAGGAACGGGCGAAAAAAAGTTTCCAGCAGACATGTGAATCACAGATAAACACACACACACACACACACACACACACACACACACACACACATAATGTTCACACACACATACTGTTCACACACACATACACACGGATGGTAAGCATTTATGATATATGTATTTAATATACGTACATGCATTTCAGAGGGCAGGATAAGTGCAAAGAGCATTTAAGTGCATGGGGGGGGGGTAAGAGTAAACTGCAGGGGGGTGAATGATTCAAGTGTGTAGTGTGTGTGTGTAGGGGGGGGGCACCAAAGGAACACCCAGTGTATGTATCCTCCAAAGCTGATGATTTACAAGGCACCTTTCTGCTGCGTTCCCGAGTATTGTTGTTCTGACTCGTTCCTTTTGATATTGGGCAACTTGTTATTGAGAACTTTAATCATCTGCTGGCAAATGAACATGACCATCCAATCAGAGCTCATGGGACTGGTTATGTGGTTGTTCTGCACAAAAAGCTGTTCCATGGATCACCTACAGCAATAATAGCAGTCTGGGCATGCACTGACAATGTCAGAGGCTTCATTCTCCATATTATGTGTCTGTTTACCATGAGTATGAGTATATTTCAAGGTAATAGATCTGCACATGAACACTGATCCCAAGGCTCTTCTTTCCATTATAAAAGCTTTAGTCGGCTAGCTCATCGATCAGATCAAAACATGGCAACATGTTTCGGCCGACATGGCCTTCATCAGAGCAAAAGAGAACTGTAGCTTATTGCTTTAAGTCCACCTCCCGTGGCTCTCAGGTTTGGTGGTTAGTTTGTAAAAACTGCAATTCAGTGGTGACTTTTTGAATACATCTCTGATACAGTATTTAGGCTGTGAGATATAACAGACAGGTCAGCATAATTGATCTGTTGTCTGTTTGCAGATGTATGGCATGCATGCATCATAGGCAAAGGAAAGCTGTTGCTCTCAAACACTGTCCACTAAATCAACAGAGTCAGTGTACTGATGAAGGAATAGATTGAATAGACAGAAAAGCTATGGAAGGTTTGCAAAGTGGTTTCATGCTCACTTATATCTCCACTTTAATAATACCAATCACTAAAGTGTTTATGTCATTTTCATCGTTTATTAGTCACCTTTACAATGAGGTACATCTTGTAAGCATTGGGCTCCCATGGAATGAGCAACACAAGCAAACGTGTAAGTAGTGCCAACGAAAAATGTGCCAAAATGGCCTGTTATGCTGTTGGAATTCACCTTTGTTACTTCAAGCATTGACGATTGCACTCTCCCACAGAAATTAGGAAAACAAAACATGTTAGGCATACATTAGTTCATTTTATACTCAGTGTCAGGGTCCTCAGTAGCGTGTAGAGGATCCATATGCAGCCACAACAGTTTGGCACCTTCTTCTCATGCTGGTCACCAACCTGGCTACATTCTGCTGTGGGATGGCATTCCATTCCTCGATAAGGATCTGTTAAGTCAGCCAACCTGGTTCTGTTGGTGACTCTGGCACGTAGCACGCCCAAGCTGATCCCACAAGTGTTCAATTGGGTTGAGGTCTGGACTCACGTCATGGCAGGCCATGGACATGACCATCCAATCAGAGCTCATGGGACTGGTTATGTGGTTGTTCTGCTCAAAAAGCTGTTCCATGGATCACCTACAGCAATAATAGCAGTCTGGGCATGCACTGACAATGTCAGAGGCTTCATTCTCCATATTATGTGTCTGTTTACCATGAGTATGAGTATATTTCAAGGTAATAGATCTGCACATGAACACTGATCCAAGGCACTCTTCTTTCCATTATAAAAGCTTTAGTCGGCTAGCTCATCGATCAGATAAAAACATGGCAACATGTTTCGGCCGACATGGCCTTCATCAGAGCAAAATAGAACTGTATTGCTTTAAGTCCACCTCCCGTGGCTCTCTGTAGGTTTGGTGGTTAATTTGTAAAAACTGCAATTCAGTGGGGACTTTTTGAATACATCTCTGATACAGTATTTAGGCTGTGAGATATAACAGACAGGTCAGCATAATTGATCTATTGTCTGTTTGCAGATGTATGGCATGCATGCATCATAGGCAAAGGAAAGCTGTTGCTCTCAAACACTGTCCACTAAATCAACAGAGTCAGTGTACTGATGAAGGAATAGATTGAATAGACAGAAAAGCTATGGAAGGTTTGCAAAGTGATTTCATGCTCACTTATATCTCCACTTTAATAATACCAATCACTAAAGTGTTTATGTCATTTTCATCGTTTATTAGTCACCTTTACAATGAGGTACATCTTGTAAGCATTGGGCTCCCATGGAATGAGCAACACAAGCAAACGTGTAAGTAGTGCCAACGAAAAATGTGCCAAAATGGCCTGTTATGCTGTTGGAATTCACCTTTGTTACTTCAAGCATTGACGATTGCACTCTCCCACAGAAATTAGGAAAACAAAACATGTTAGGCATACATTCGTTCATTTTATACTCAGTGTCAGGGTCCTCAGTAGCGTGTAGAGGATCCATATGCAGCCACAACAGCTTGGCACCTTCTTCTCATGCTGGTCACCAACCTGGCTACATTCTGCTGTGGGATGGCATTCCATTCCTCAATAAGGATCTGTTAAGTCAGCCAACCTGGTTCTGTTGGTGACTCTGGCACGTACAGCACGCCCAAGCTGATCCCACAAGTGTTCAATTGGGTTGAGGTCTGGACTCACGTCATGGCAGGCCATGAACATGACCATCCAATCAGAGCTCATGGGACTGGTTATGTGGTTGTTCTGCACAAAAAGCTGTTCCATGTATCACCTACAGCAATAATAGCAGTCTGGGCATGCACTGACAATGTCAGAGGCTTCATTCTCCATATTATGTGTCTGTTTACCATGAGTATGAGTACATTTCAAGGTAATAGATCTGCACATGAACACTGATCCAAGGCACTCTTCTTTCCATTATAAAAGCTTTAGTCGGCTAGCTCATCGATCAGATCAAAACGTGGCAACATGTTTCGGCCGACATGGCCTTCATCAGAGCAAAAGAGAACTGTTTTGCTTTAAGTCCACCTCCCGTGGCTCTCAGGTTTGTTGGTTAGTTTGTAAAAACTGCATTTCAGTGGTGACTTTTTGAATACATCTCAGACACAGTATTTAGGCTATGAGATATAACAGACAGGTCAGCATAATTGATCTGTTGTCTGTTTGCAGATTTATGGCATGCCTCATAGGCAAAGGAAAGCTGTTGCTCTCAAAACACTGTCCACTAAATTAACAGTCAGTGTACTGATGAAGGAATAGATTGAATAGACAGAAAAGCTATGGAAGGTTTGCAAAGTGATTTCATGCTCACTTTAAAGAGTATTTTTGGTGTTTTACGCACACACACACACACACACACACACACACACACACACACACACTCACACATTCACTTACTTACTCACACAAATGCGCACAAGGATATACACACTCACACAAACACACACACACATACTGTACAATCACTCGCTCACAGAAAGTCAAAGACACACACTCATTACTGTAAGACTGCCAGTCTCTCACACACTCACTGAATACACACATTGACAAACCAGCAGTATAATCCAAGCATGCACAATAGGGGTACCCCTCTCAATTAGAAGAAGCTATTGTGCAGCGTTAAATGCAAATTAGGAAATTAGCCACCATGTACACACACATACATACATACATACATACATACACAAACACAATACCTCATCACCTTGGCCTACATTGTGTGCATCTATATGAGCGTCTGTGTAATTATGTCTAGTTGGGGATAATAAGTGGTCCTGCAAACCCTCACACATAAACAGTCCTGTATAGCTGACTCAAACAGGTGGTATTTGCTGTATTTGCTATCAGCTGTTGATGTGTGATTAAATGTGTGGGTGTTGGCAACGGAATGTACATGTACAAACCTTGAAAAACCACACACACGCTTAATTAGTTTGGGTTGTGGGATTAGTGGCACGCATGCATGTAGAGGTATAATGAAATACGGCATGCACTCAGTGCATAATTGCCATGTGTCATTAAGGTCTGCCCGGGATTAAGGGATGACCGGTGGCTGATGCATTCACATGCACACATACATACATGTAGATGATTCTCTGTAGTCTGTAGCACTGAAATAGGTCATTATGTTCTGTATGTTTTGTTTGTTCAGCAGTGGATGTATCCTGCACACGCACACGCACACGCACACGCACACACACACACACACACACACACACACACACACACACACACACACACACACACACACACACACACACACAGTATACACATCGCACAAACACATTCACAGAGAGAGAGAAAGAGAAACTACCTTCATCAGCTTGGGCATTACTAGCCTGGTTTCACCAAAGCCATTCACTTCATATGGTCTAGAAATGGGGAATGTTTGCAGTATGAGTAAAATATTGTATAGTAGTAATTAGTTTGTAATGTTTACATGCATTTCACAATCATTTTTAAATCATTGGACCAGCCTTATCAATCACATTGATCAGGTATTCCTAACACCACTAACCTTCGCAAACTGATACTAAACCCACACTTTATGTACAGTATTGCGAATTCATCTATCTCTGCCACTGGCATGACAGTTGTTGTGCTCCATCCTGGTGGCGTAGCAAACAGTTCAACAAACAGGGCTTCCAGACTTTAATCTCAGTGAGAAAATAGACTAGTGCAGTACAAGCAGAAGACTCGTCTCTCTCGCTGTGAGCAAATATTTACAGTAGCATGTTGGCTTGTGAATCTACTGACATACTCTCTAACACACAGATACACACACACACACACACACACACACACACACACACATGGCCGTTTGGCGTAATACACATACACACATGACACATATTTGTGCATGTCTAATATATTATCTGGTGTTATATATTTAGGCTTCTCTGGAGAAACTGTTTGATTATTATCATAAATATGTGTAAGCACATTTCAAAATTCACACCGACCATATACATCTACTTTAGATGACAGAGACACCACTCTGTCTATGAAGAGCTGTTTTGAATTATCAGACAAGAGGAGATTAGTGTGTTTGTACATGATGCTTCCAAGAAGTTGCATTTGTATTTCTGTTATTTCTAGAACATTCTTAAAGCACACCATATGTATGTTACCCCCTGTCTAATGCTGAACCATGTCAACAGCTGAATAAGCACATCACTCTCCAGTGATACTCACGGTCTGATGCCAAACAAAAAAACCTAACTTGTAATAGAGCGCACATGAATGTTAACATTCAACATAATCACTATACACTGTCTGCATACAATACGGAGAAGATGTTATAATCCATTCTTGTGTTTTTGAGTGAATCGTTTGCTATAAATTTGAGGTATACCCATGGAAAGACCTCATCGACCCAAATCCTGTGAAAATGGCATGAGAGACGATTGAAGTTGTTGTCGAGGTTGTAAAGGCAGGCAATGGAAAAGCCATAAAAGTTGCAAATTACCAGCGGCCCCATTTTATCACAGAAGTTACCTTGAGTGCACTCATGAAGGTTTTTTGTGCACCAAGATCTTACTTCTCACTTATGTTTGACCTTCTATATTGGATAACTTCTCAAGTTCTGGAGAAATAATTCATTATATTTTCCCCTAGGCTGTTGTGATCATATCGCCTTCGCATTCATAGTCCTCAGTGCTTGTTTTGTCTGGGTTAGACTACCTTTCAGCCACTCTAATTGCTTCACTTTCAGAGTAATTGGAAAGGGAGGGATGCCAGTCAGTCTGTCTGCCACGACTGCACAGGTGTGACAGGGAATCAAATGGGCCGGTGTTGAGGTCATTTAGAAGGTGTCATCATCAGAGAATATTCTGGAAAAGTTCAGTGTCAGGACGCAGATGAGAATAAGGGAGTTTAAGAAGTCTCTGCTTTTTTTTTTTAAACATGCTGTGCACGTACACACAAACTCACATGACACAAGCTCTCTCCAGAGACACAGCACTTTAAGAGTCATTCATAGAGATGCATGGGGTTAGTTTGTAACGACAATATGGCCACTTAACTGTCTAGCCTACATATATTCCGCCCCCATTCACTTGAACAGGAAAAAAGATGGCTGCCGAGTTGGGGGACTTGCTTAAAAGGACTCACAGTAGGTCTCTTTTTCTCTCAGGACTCTCCTGACATTCACACTTACATCCAGTATCATGTCATCTTTATCTGTGTTAAAACCTCTCTGGCCCAAGGACGGGGGACAACAGGTCTCAACTGGACATAGTGTGAGGCAGGTCTCGAATGTAAAGTGAGAACCGGGAGAACATGCTGTCTTCAGCACCATTTCATAAAGGCAAAGGTTGAGGAGCTCCCAGGTGACCTTGCACATGCAGTGCTGGTAACGGCAAGGACAAATCTGAGGGAATGAAAATCAGTTCACCCACAGGACTCAGTGTATACCCACACATGAAATAGATTTGGGTATTAAACATCAACAACATATTTGTGTACACTGTGCATATTTAAACAGTGTATACAGGGATGGGCACAAATACATCAAAATGTATTTCCAAATAAAATACCAATTATCCACCTTTAAAATATCAAAATAAGATACAAAATACAGCAGCCAAAACATTAATCAAAATAAAATACTGTATTTTTATATTTTCAAAATACTACAAAATACCTCTTTTTAAAAGCCTTTACTATAGACTTTTAGAAACTATACTATAAAACAGAAAAAAGAAAGGAAAATTGCAAACTCAAGAGTGCTGTCCTTGTGTGAGCTAGTGGTGTCTCCTCAGTTGATGCCTTTAAGCACAACTAACTTCTCAAACAGTGTTGCATTCAGACGACACCTATTGGGCCTGATGATGGTATTGAAATTGTGTTGTGAGTGCAATATGCCTAAAGTGGCATCACAGGGACTTGACTATGCGAAGGTGCCACAGACAGAGACAGAGATTTGGTGCTACTGTAACCTGCATTGTGTTGAACCACTGCGGTTCAGCCCTGCACACGCCCAGAGTCGAACCCGCGAAACAGCAGCACTTCGGATCAGGAGTCGAGCATGCTAACAATCCAGCTAAAAGCCCAGGCTACTAGCTTTCATACCAGCAGCATTTTTAGGGCGTCGGGGAGTGAGGTTAACCAACATTCTACACGTACAGCTAAGCAAGCTGGCATCCGTTACACCACACTATATTGGTGCACAGACATGTTGGAATAGCTGGGCTTAGCCCCTTAGTTCCAGTGAAAGGATGTCTGAATTCTCTGAAAACAGTCTAACAGTCAGTTCCTTCCCTGTTCCAACATGACTCTGCACCAGTGCACAACGCAAGGTCCGTAAAGACAGAGTTTGGTGTAGATGAACTTGACTGGCCTGCATAGTGCAGTCCATCAACCCAATAGAACACCTTTGGGCTGAATTAAAGCGGAGACTTAGAGCCAGTCTCCTCGTCCAACATCAGTGTGTGACCTCACAAATGCGGTTCTTGAAGAATGGTCAAAAAATCCCATAAACTCTCCTCAACCTTCCCAGAGGAGTTGAAGCTATAGCTGCAAAGAGTGGACAGACATCATATCAAACCCAATGGATTAAGAATGGGAGGTCAATTAAGTTCATGAGTCAAGGCAAGTGACCCAATACTTTTGGCAATATAGTGTATATTGATAGTTAGATAGATGTCATCACATCGTCTCACAGAAAGTATTTGACAGTATTTTGAAAATACAAAAATACACAACGCTGAAGTATTTTGATACAAAATACAAAGGCATTTTCATCATCTCAATAAAATACAAATTACAAAATAGTATTTTGTATTTGAAATACGTATTTCAAATACATGTAGAAATACTGCCCATCCCGAGTGTATAGACTAGCTATAGTTACTCTATGTATTCACTGCTAGCCATGTCTTCAAATAAATTTGAATAGAAATGAGAAATATCCAAATTCATATGCCATGGGGAGCAGAGTCGCAGATGAAAAATATATACAGTACACTAACAACCACAGAGGAATGTCTGAGTGATACTATGGAAGAGAAGCACAGCAGAGTATGTACTGTTTGTGTATAGACTATTGAGGGGCGTCTTGCACTACTTCCGCTGGCTTCCTGCCCCCCCGGTGTGTTGTGAGTGTGGCACAGGGGCTCAGAGCTGGACGCCCACAGTGACCGGGCGGCATTCCCCATCATCGGCAGCAGCATGTGGTGTGAAGAGTCAGGGGGCGGAGGGAGGGGTGGGGGTGGGGGTGGGGTGGAGTGTGTGTGTGTGTGTGTGGGGGGGGGGGGGTAGTTGATAAGAGCTGAGAGGTGATGAGATCACGCACGTCTCTCCTCTAAACCACCCAGGGAGCATCACTCTAGCCCTTGAAGCAGCTGTCGTTGCAAACACAGGTCAAAGTGAATGTCATAGCATCTCTTTCAACATACAGCCACAATTTAAACAGGCTCACTTAAAACACTTGGCCTGACCTTCATGGAAACCCTTGTGGGTTGGTAACTGGTACTGTGTACGCATGAAAAATTACTAGTGTTAAACATATGCTTGTGAATGTTCTAGAGTTACGTATAGCCAATATGTGTAGTAGTTGCCTCTTTGTGTAGGAAGAGGGCAGTCTATTCATGAGTGTTTTCTGCCACCTTGTGTTTCTGGAGGGTTTGTACATCCTATATTGTGGTGGCGTGTTTGTCACTTCCTTGATTTTATTTAGTGAGATGGAACTCTGTGATTAGTCCAAACACTATTCAGGTATTGCTAGTCTGCCTTATTGAAATCAAATGAAATTCAACTAAATGAAATTGCTTTAAGGTCCAGGGGTAAATGGACCAAACTGCTGTAGTATAGTTAATTAAACTAAATTCAGTTAAATAAAATTGCAACAGGGACAGACGATATGTAACAATTTCCTGAGCACATTGTGCACATGGTTTAACCACTATCAGATGTTGTACCGGATGATGACCATCTGATTCTGGTCAGTTTCAATGACATCAGTTAACGTATGCTCAGCAGATGTTGTGCCGCTTTCTCATTCCAAATGTTGTTTTGCATGGTTAAATGTCCCATCTCTTTACACCTTACTCTGTGGACATACAGCAGACGGTCTAACTCTTCAGGAGTAGAATTCCAAAAAACATTAAAACAAAAGTAATGTAAAGTTCATACAAAGATTACAACAACTGAACATACCCTACAAGGAACTCCTGTATATCATAAATGTCAGCACAACCACAAACTTGTGACATTGAGCTTCCTTCCTCTGTGAGAGTCCCATCTGTCCAAATGCTTTTTGGCCTAAGAAGAACTTGTTCCATCATTGGGGAGACCTTAAAACCTTGTGGCTGGAGGGGTGGGTATGTGTGTGTGTGTGTGTGTGTGTGTGTGTGTGTGTGTGTGTGTGTGTGTGTGTGTGTGTGTGTGTGTGTGTGTGTGCCTGCGCACTGAGATAGTGTTCTGCATGTTGTGGGTATAGGGTTAGTAGTTGATAACACTTGACTAAAAATGCCACCAATAGTGCAATCAGCGAGGGTGGACAGTAAGCATGTATTTGATTACTGTACTTAAATATGAATACTTGAGTATTAATATTTTTGGAAACACATCACTTTCATTTTAAAGACAAATACTGTACTTATGAAAGCCTAGTCATTACTTTTCAGCACATTTGAAGGGGTTCTTTACAGTAAATGCAATAATTTTCAACAGTTATCCTGTTTTGTTGGTGGTAAAAAATGTTTTAGATATGTCAACAGAGAATGAATAAAGATTCAAAATGTCATGGTTGCATCCATTTTTAACAGTTGCAAAGTTATGAAAATGGTAAGATATTGAATGTAAAGGCCAGAAAGTAAAGGGGTGTAAGCTACACCCAATTAATGGCATTGCATTAAGCCTACAATACATTAAGAACAAAAATACTTGTCAGCCTACCTTATAGGCATTTTTAAAAGGTAGGCCAAGTAGGCTACTTCAACTCAAGTAAAATAAATTGACTTAGCAACTTTTTATTTTATTGGAGTCATTTGACAAAGTGTAGCCTATACTTTCACTTAAATAAATAAATTGTGTAAGCTACTTTGTCCATCTCTACACGCAATAATGCAAATAAATGTAATTAAAGACTATCTTAATTTAGGCTATGGCTCTTATCTTACTCCAGCTTTTCTTAAACACACAATGCAGCACGGTAGCCTAATTATGTCCAAACCTGTGCGTTGGTGCTTTTACAATGCAGTTTTTGTAGGAATTCTTATTGGTTGTTATGGGTTCGTTTTGTATGCGTATGTGTTCTTTCATACATGGTTTCCTCAACCAGTTGGATTGAGCGCAAAGATTATGGAAACAATCAGTCATACTGTAGCCTAATTGCCAGCCCTCTTCTGGCGGAGCACAGAGCAGAGGCTAAAACTCGCCTTGAGGCTCACAGCAGCAGTGCACTCTGCGTTGCGTGTGAAGTAGACCATAGCCTACCTCTTCAAAGAGACAGCGATGGGGACTGGAAAGTGTCGGTTTTCTACTCTGGTTCTCACTTTCCTCTGTAGCCAAGCTCTCGTCGGAAATACATGGGACTTAACTTTGCTTCATACCAACGATGTCCATGCCCGGATAGAAGAGACGAGCAGGGATTCGGGAAAATGCACGAAAGCTCCGTGTTTCGGTGGAGTGGCGAGGAGACATACAAAAATATTAGAGCTTCGCAGAACGGAACCTAACGTATTGCTCCTGGATGGCGGCGACCAATTTCAGGGCACGGTTTGGTTCAACTTGTACAAAGGTGCAGAAGCAGCCTATTTCATGAACAAACTAGGATACGATGCAATGGTAAGACAGTCATATTCTCTTTATCCATAGGGATATCCTTTTTTGTAGCCCAAATTATGTGTTTCTTGTAATGAATACGAATGAATATGAATCTTGATAGCCTACTCCTACACTTTGCATTGTCTTTTGAGGCTGATTAGACCGATGTTGTTACTGTAGGCTTCCCTTGAAACATCTGGAAGAGCAATAGCATTCTAAGTGCGCGTCTTTAAGCATCATGACACAGTAGCCTAACCCATCAACATCAGTTGATTTCGAGTCAGTAGAAAGTAGGCAAGGCTGAGCCATGCAAAGCTGAGCCATACCATAGGCTAGGGTCAACAACCTTTAGGCTACTTTAAAAAGAGTGTTTTTATTTATTTATTTATTTATTTATTTTTTTACAACAATTGAGAAAAAAAAAATCTGGGGACTACAATATTATTTAAGTGCTTTAAATAAGTAGTCTACAGCCTATTGGTTTGAATTAAAATTTCATCACCTGAATCAGGGGTATAGCCTATACTGTAATTGGACGGGTAGGCTAGTTGTACGGCAGAGCAGAACTTGGCCAACGAGGAGTGCTCCAAAATAGACTGCTGCGTCTTTAAAGAGATTCTGAACAGTTCTCATCGGTTGCCGCCCCCTGTTAAACACAAGTGAATTTACAAAGGTGGGCTTTTGGGCTGAAGAGGTCTGCTTAGTGAATGGTTGGAACAAAAAGACTATGTGGCATGACTTGCAGTTCCATTGATAAACTTTACTTAAGCCTACTCTAACCTCTTCTCTGGACTATTGTGCAGTATCTGGTGGTTATTCCCGCAGCAGGCCTAGGTTTAGAGACAAACCTAGGTAAGAGTAAGTGGTAAACCTCCTACAACAAGAGCCCTAGACCTGATTTTGTTAGGAGAATTAAGCCACAAAGCTCTTCTATTAGGAGGTTTACCACTTACTCTTTAGTTAACTTACCCAGGTTTGTCACTAAACTACTTGGAATACCCCCCTGGTGTGATGAGCTACTGTTGACTAGCCTATGTTGGAAGTGGTATTGAGGTGTGACAGTATAACCATGTAGTTTGTTGGAAATCTCTCAAATGTGTGTAATTTGTTCATTTGTTCTCACAGAATGTTATGAAGCCTATTTTTTGGACATCCACTCATTCACTAGTGTGATATACAGCGAATGTAGTCAGTGCACTATGCAGTCAATTAGTGGATGTTTTGAACGCAGACTAAGTCGCAGGTTTCCATAAGTATGTGTATGGGGACTGACTTAATTCCATGGAGGATGTCCTCCAGACGTAGAGGTCTGGAATCTTATTTGGAGGTGCTGATGAGAGGCCAGGACATGTCTGGACAGGGGCTATCCTTTTCCCCTCTGTGACCATTAAGATACACAAAAGGGCTGTAAATCCGCAACCTTGGGATTCTGAGTGGCAAGATAAACACATGTGTTTTCTATAAGGAGAGATGTCATTAGTCACAGTAGTAGTGATGAGATCTTCTCTGCTTGTTTTGGTTTGAGAGCATAAATAAATTGTAGGTCATTTAAGACAATGTTTACCCAGTAAGTTTATCACCAGTAAAGTTTAGAAGAAAGTGGCCCCAGCTGTGGTGCAACTGGCTGGGGCACCTGCACCGTACCCCGGCAACCCGGGTTTCATCTCCGCCCCGTGGTCCTTTCCGGCTCCCACCTCTCTCTCTCCCATTCACTTCCTGTCATTCTACACTGTCCCTGTCATTGGCATAAAATTGCCCAAAAAATATACTTAAAAAAAAAAAAGATTAGAAGATAGTAATATAAATAAATAAATAAATAGTGGTCTTGGTGCAGTACGTGTCTCTACTGTTCCTTTGAATAGATACGTGGAATGGAGGAGACCACCCCCCTCCGAGTGCTGATTCCACTTTTCTGCTTCGTCTGTTTGAGACTATACATCAGACAGAACACCTTTATTTAAAGATTAACGCTCTGGCAGCATCTGACGCACGTCAAGTGATACCAAAGTTCAGAACTTTTTACTTTACTTATAATGGAGCAAAGCCCTCTGGCAGTGTCTGACACGCGTCAATGGCAAACTTTAGAAAATCTGAGTGTCAAATCCATAGACGTTAATGTGGTCGCCATTAGTGGGCGTTGGCCTTTATATACACAGATCAACATAAGGCGTAGACGCCGACCTCAAACCTACTCTACTGTTCCTAGTTTAGACCACGGAACGGAGCATCTAACGAATGTCCCAATTTAACACCTCTAAAATGTCACCAACATCTAAACCAGTAGTTCTCAAATGTTTCACAATGGGGACCACATCAGAAAATATACAGTATTTTACATTGCACATACTGTTTTGCTAAATTTTGGGAGTGGTCCCAATCGCCGTCTGGATCCAGGTGGCGATGTTTTCGCTTGGCAGAGTTTTGCGCTCTTTGGGTGCTTTTCTAGTTCTACATGTATTTTGACATAATTTGAAGTGCTTATTTGTTCTTCATGAAAAAAAAATGCCACTAGAGAAAGTCACCCTCACCACCAGTGGAACCCGCACCACAGTTTGAGAACCACTGATCTAAACACATGTAATCTGTTAACGTGCCACATGGTTTGGGTCACATGGATAACATGATATTGAGACACTCAGTGACCAAGACTGTTACTCATCTCATCCTCCCTCCTTTTCTCTCCAGGCTCTGGGGAACCATGAATTTGACAATGGATGGGAAGGCCTTGTCAAGCCCTTTCTGAAGGATGTGAACTGCTCCATCCTGAGTGCAAACATCCAACCAGATAGCTCGATGGCATCCAGCGTCTTGGGGCACTTTATGCCTTACAAGATTTTCAAAGTGGGTTCAGAGCAAGTGGGTGTGGTGGGGTACACATCCAGAGAAACACCTGCTCTGTCTATGCCAGGTAAAAACAACATGGTGTTTAAAAAAAAAAACACAACTGATGTCACTGACAGAGAAACACCATCCCTACCAATGGAGTTGTTCTTGCATTAGAGAGTATGGTTTTCATGGGACAGTATAATATGGCACAGCAGATACCCACTATATGTGCTCGAGATGGGATGATGCAGAATAGCAAAAACCCCAAAGTACATCCGACTGTTGTTTTAAGCCCCTTAGATAGCTACACTTTCATTCTACTCATGGCCAATGTCTTCTCTAAAGCACCAGGTACATTAACCTCACTTGTCTTTTTCCTCTTCACTTTAGGTCCAAACCTAAAATTCCAAAATGAGATAACAGCCCTGCGGACAGCAGTTGAGAAACTCACCACTTTGGGTGTTAACAAGATCATTGCCCTCGGCCACTCTGGTTTTACGGTAGACAAAGAAATAGCAGAACAGGTCCCAGGTGTGGATGTGGTGATCGGAGGACACACAAACACGTTCCTGCACACAGGTGAGTGTAACAGTATAGCCAACTGGTCCGTGGCTGTGCCATATGTAAGTTGTGTAATGTGTCAAACTGTATGTGTGTGCTATACAGTATGCTGTACCTGCTGTGTTGGTGTTTTCTATGTGTTTGCGTGCTATACAGTATGTCTGTGTGCTTCTCCTGTGGCACAACAATCTTTGCTTTTTGGGGGCAGCTGTGGTCTACTGGTTACAGTAGAGCTTGGGCTTGTAACCGAAAGGTTGCCGAGTCAATCCCCGACCGGTAGGAAGAAATGTGGGCGGGGGAAGTGGTTGAGCACTGCTGTACGGTCTAAACTGATTCAATGATCTATGCTAGGCTAGAGCTAAAAGTTGTATCGCCAGACTCACAGAATGGCTGGATGAAAGGGAAACAGGTAAATATCAAATTGTTTTGCTCGAGGTGAGGTGAAAAATGAGCTTAATTCCCCAAATGATGGAATAACCCTTTAAGAGTCATGTGAGAGCGAGAGAGCTGTCAGCCTGGGCTTGTACTGTACCTCGATTGCTAGTGTAGGAATGAATTTGAACCTTTATATCCTTTTAACTTTTATATGTGTGTGAACTTAGATCCTTATATGTGTGTTCTGTCTTTTGTCCATTTACTCTCTGTCTTGACTGCTAATGGTTCCTGAGGGTGCCGGGCATGAGCGAAATTGTACTGATTGAAGGTGACTGAGATGATTGTGTGTCTTAACATCTGGGGCATGTCTTCTATGTCTTCTGAGGAGTGTTGGCATTCTTGTTTGGTTGGGTTGAGAAAGTGTGGGGCCCAAGGAGTGAGCTGTCATGGTTTTAGGACCAGGGCCGGCATCCCCCTGGTGATTGAGTGAGTTCGACTTGCTCGACAAGTTTGACTTGCCACAGATAATGGTTTTGGGATACCCCTTTGGGGTCAACATATTCAACAGTATAGCATACCACAGGGGGAGATGTCATTAGCCAAGACTGTACAAGAAGTGTATCTTTGTATTGTATCGTCAGGCTGTGTTTGTTAGCCACACAACGTACTGTAAGTCTCTGGTCCCATGATTAATGCTCTCTGAAGAATTCTGGCCGACTGCTGACTCTGCCTGAGACTTTTTGACCAATCCTGAAAAGTTAGTACAGCACTGGCACACTCAACCTCCAATCTGAGGTGCTGCTGCTGTTTGCTGGTTCAAGTCTGGGTGAGGGCAAGGCAGAGCTGTGCGGTTCAACACAACGCAGGTTACATGTTAGAATGTGCCCTTACATGAATGTAGGCTCATGCTCATGTAGCAGCAATTAAATATTGTTTTTTAGTCCTTTATACAGACATTTATGTTTGTTCTGAAGGGTCATGTTTTTTAGCCATTGTAGATAAAGAAAGAAAAAGGGAAAAAAAAGAAAAGGTTCTGACCATTTCAAACAGGGAGGGGAACAGGTCAGAATCTCTAAATAACAAAGTGTTCATTTTAATATACTCATTTGTTCCAACTGTAGAGACTAAGGGGGAAAAATCTGTTAGCAGCTATGCCCCTTGCCTTGTGTCATGCACTGCTCACTCAAGACAATCTGACCAAGTGCTATACTGTTTTTGCTACAGCTGATTAACTGGGTGTAACTTTTGGGCAGGGTGGGTAGAACTGTAATTGAGATCAGATGTGTCTGCAACACAGTGTTGAGTTTTAATGTCCTGGCTTTGGAAAAATAACTCATTTTCTACCAGAGAGGAAGTTTGTTTCTTTTTATTTTTTCCCCCTCTACTTCCTTGTATTTCAATTGAAGAGTGGTTTGACCTCTTCAGTGTTGAGACTTTGCCAAAATCCTGAAGTCACAACAGCTGTATTTCCACCTAATATTTTAATGCACGTTTTTACCTATTTGAATAAGAAAGCTGAATCTAATCTAATCTTCAGAACCTTTGCTACAGTACATACGCTACTGTGTTTATGAGCTGTGTTCATGTAAGCCTGACAGCATACAGTATAGAAGTCTTCTGGCTATCACAGTGCGGTTGACGAGAGACAGTCAGAAGTGCGAGACTGAAACTGAACTGAAAGTATTTCATTAACCACATTCAACCTCTTAAATACCCATGTCCTCATTTTGTGTGTTTGTGTCCCTCCCTCGGTCTAAAGGAGAAGCCCCGTCCAACGAGGTCCCTGCTGGGCCTTATCCCTTCATGGTGACGTCACAAGATGGCCGGCAGGTGCCTGTAGTTCAGGCTTATGCCTTTGGGAAATATCTTGGCCATCTTAAGGTGACTTTTGACGTCAGTGGAAATGTCCTTGAGGCAAAAGGCAATCCAATATTACTGGACAGCTCAATAACACAAGGTAAATTAACATATTTGAAACGTTTTATGGAAAAGGCAGGTATCAATTATATCAGTACCTTAAATAATGAATGTTTTTGTTTTCCCGCTTTTAAAAAAAAAATGGCATCTCACAATTGATCTTTTCTAAACCTTGTTGCATGCTACACTGCACATTCTTAACTTGTGGTTTATGCATGCATACACATGTACACAAGAGACAGTGTCTCTGTGCGTGTGAGCGAGAGTGAAAGAGAGGATATCTGCTTCACTATCATATTGTGATCACTGCAGACCCTGCAATCCTGGCCGACGTTGAGGAGTGGAAGAAAGGCTTGGCTAACTACACCGCTCAGTTTGTGGGCAAGACTCTGGTCTACCTCAACGGGACTTCACAGGAGTGTCGGTTCCGCGAGTGCAACCTGGGCAACCTCATCTGTGACGCCATGGTGTGTACAAAACAATACACGCCCTTAGGCCATGTAAAAGAATAGAGATTTGTCAGCTGATATTCATACTGATAAACTGGTACAATGTCCAACATTTTGAATGGCTACAATGCGAATGCCTGAAAAGTACCTGATGGTGACGTGTTTGGATAATCAGAATAGGCCATTGTGTACATCAGAGTTGCAGGACACAAATCTGTCATACACTTTTTTTTTTTTTTAAGAAAGAAAAAAGGAGTCGATTTTTCCTTCCTTATTTTGTCTTGCTTGGCTTAGAATAACGTTGCAACCTTCATCAGACTTATAGGCCAGCATTGGTTGGAGCAGTAGTAGTGTAGTGGTGAAGGAGCTGGGCTAGCATGCTGTAGCTCAAAAAAGTTGTGGGTTCAATTCCTGGCTTCCTCCGTTGTACCCTTAAGAGCAAGACACTTAACCCCAAGTTGCTCCGGAAATAATGTAGACTCCCTTAGACATCTTTGTCAAAATTGAGTTATTGACACATTCTTTTTCTGTGGCAAATTAAGAAGGTGAGGTGAGGTGTTTCTTGTAGTTTTCTTGCATTTTTGGACATTAAATTTAACGATGTTTGTTCCGCTTATCATCAGTATACCTCTAAGACTTTGAAGCTCAATATCTCAGAACTACTCAGAATGTAGATATAACCTTAAACTGTAATTTCTAAGGGGACGACATGTAAGTCGCTTGGGATAAAACGTGTCTGCTAAACGCTGTGTTTGTAAATCATTCACTCCATATTCACTGTCTTCTGCAGGTGGACCACAACCTGAAGTACGCCGATGAGGTTCAGTGGAACCATGTGAGCGCTTGCCTGCTGAACGGTGGGGCAGTGCGCTCACCTATTGACGAGCGTGCCCGAAATGGTGTGTTTGTGTCTGCCTCTGGTTTTTGATGTTTTAATATAGTATCACAATGGTGAGATTTAGGCATGCAGTCCACAGGAATGTTATCCACCACGTTAGTACAGAAAATTGATAGTGGATAGTTGTTAAATAAGACGATGACTATGGAGGAGGGTTTAAGAAGGGATTTCTCTGTTTAGTTGCAGAGCCAGCCCTGTATGAACAAAAAGTATATTTGTCTTGCAGGTTCTATCACAATGGAGGACCTGATTGCAGTCTTGCCCTTTGGATCCACATTTGACTTGCTTCAGCTGAGAGGCTCCACCATCAGAAAGGCCTTGGAGCATGGCGTGCGACGACACGGTGGTGGCACAGGGGAATTCCTACAAGTATCAGGTACAACAGTGTGCAAGGAGTCTGATGTCACAGGCCAACACCGTAGTTTCCCAACTATAAGCCACAGCTTATACTGTACATTGATTTCGGAAAATTTCTTGAGCTATGAGGTTAATACAGGGGGACAGTTAATATGGTATTCATATGGTTTTGTTTTTTTAACTTGCACAAAACACAGTCTTGCGGCTTATACACAATGTGGCTAATACACAAGACTGTACATAGTTTGATCTTTGGGGCTTACCCCACACCTCCTCTTGACATTAAAGTTGTTTCTGTACCATGCCTCTGCAGGTTTTCGAGTTGAATTTGATCTCAATCAGGAACCCTACCATCGTGTGAAATCTGTCCACATCCTTTGCACCGAGTGCCGAGTCCCACGCTACGAGCCAATGGAGGATGGAAAAGTTTACAGACTAGTCATGCCATCTTACATTGCGGATGGTGGTGATGGTTATTCAATGATCAAAGACGAAAAGCTGAAACACGACAGCGGTAAGTTGGGTGCGAGGAAAGGAGAAGTGTTTTTCTCACTCACCGCCTTTCTGAACCGCAAGCATTCTGCTCTGCAGAGCCACAGCTGTCGATGCCAGTTTCTTTTTCAACCGTGCGTCATCTTTTTTCGCAGGCGATCTGGACATCGCGGTGGTGGAGCGCTACATCAGTGAGTCCAAGAGAGTTCATCCGGCCGTGGAGGGCCGCATCAGGTTCACGAGTTCAAGCCAGGAGGAGGGCCCGACAGGTGGAGGAGCTGGTCACATGATCTCACTTCCACTCTTGGTCATGCTTCTGGCTTTGTCAATGAGCCTATAGTCAGCAGTGTCTGAGCCGGAGTTAAAAACGAAAAGCGAAAACTAAATGATAACGAAAATGAACAATGCAAAACTAACTAAAACTAAACCGAGCTAAAGATAAAATCAGCTTAGTTTCAGTAACCCCCCCACCCCCCAGTTTGCACTGTGGGTGTTATATAGAGTGCCTGTAAAAAGTATTCACCCCCCCCCCTTGAATATTTCCCCTTTTATAGCTTTTTATAAATGGAATCTTAATCAATTTAATTTGGCCTTTTTTACAATCATTTTCAAAAATGAATATCAAAGTAAAAGCAAATTTCCACAAAGTAATGTCTCTGAACCCACCCTCACTCCTCCAAAACAATGACATTTCTCCATCTTATGCTATATTGGTGCTTTCAAGCACCTGATTCTTCATCCTGTTTCATTTCCCCATAACCACATCTGACCCCATCAGCTCTGTCCACACGTTTCGCAAGTAGCTGTCCAGTTCTAAATCCTTCAACTTTTGGCATAGTTTTTCATGAACTCTGTGACTTCCTGTGGTGTGATTCACCTAAAACCCCATGGCTACTCAGGTCAAGACTACAAAAGCTCCGTTTGCATTAGTTTGTTCGTTGGGTATAATTTGGCTGGGCAGCTTAACCACTGGTGTGGAAATTAACAGTTCGATTTTTGTTTCTATTCAGCAGTGCTTGAATAGCATTTTGCTTGAACACCACGATGCTTTACAGGTATCCTGAACTCTTCACCTGAAAACAGATGGTTCTAGAAGAATTGGTCTCGTGAGAATACACCTGTATACTCAACTCCTTCCCCACTGTGGTGGCGATTGGCGTGATGAACTTGAAACCAGAAGGTTAAGCACATTATACAGTGACAAAAGACTCAGATCTGGCCAATTGTTTGGGGCAAAGTTAGTGAGTGCAGCTTAGCAACTTGTGTAGACATCTAATTTGGGCTATGCATTTGAATTCAGTGTTATTTCAATAACACGTGTAACACAAGAAACCAGGACATTTCAGGGAAGAATTACATGTATTGTTGCTAAGCACGAACGGAAAGTTTAGATGTTTCATTGCACTGAGAATGCACCTGTGTGCCCAAGCCCTCTGACAGGTGCATGTGTGCAAGAAATGTTGGGGAAAACTTACCCAAGAACATAGTGGCCCTTATAGGGTACCAGGTAGAATGTTGCCTGTGAAGAAATAAAAACGTTTTGTAGATTGCTGTGTCGTTTCAGACAAGAACAGTCTACAAAAACAACAGCAAAATAAATAATAGCTTTAGCGAAGTCCTATTGGGAAGACGCATAGTCACATATTCCATTCACACCTCGCTAACCAATCACAGCTCAGGAGAAGTACTACTAGCAAGTTAACACGCCACGTCATTCATTCATTCATTCCTCTTCCAAGCCAATCACAGTCCAATTATGATCACATTGCCTACATCTCCCATTCATTCAATTACCCTATTACAAACCAATAAGTAGGGCATGAGCTTCTCAATAACGTCTGTGTCTAATTCATTTTTGCTACTCTCAGTAAGCTGAATTTGACATCACTACCGCCACCATCAGTTGGTCCCCGTTGAAAGCATACGCCAGGGGCTAGACTCCTTGGCCCTGCTTCGCTCTATCGGCAGGATCCGATATCCCCGTGCTGCTTGCTGGTCTACGCATGGGGCATAGGGTTAAAAATCCTTCCAATTTATTTTGTCTCTCAAGTCTTTTTGGTAGAATTGCAATACCAGGCCCCAGCTGTGGCGCGACTGGCTGGGGCACCTGCATCGTACGCCGGCAACCCGGGTTTGATTCCTGCCCCGTGGTCCTTTCCGGCTCCCACCCCTGCTTTCTCTCCCATTCACTTCCTGTCAATTCTCCACTGTCTCTATCATTAAAGGCATAAAAAGCCCAAAAATATCCTTTAAAAAAGAATTGCAATACCAGAAAGCTAAATAGGTTGCCAGCCCACTTGTGCGAGGACATGCTGTGTATATTAGGTCCCAGTTTTTTGATGAAGTAAAATAAATAAAATATGGCCTAAGAGGAGAACCATTTGAGAGTGCGTGAACTTGTGAGAATATGTGCAATTCATCAAAATTGGCACTAATATTTATTCTGAACTTCCACACCAATACACTTTAGAGGTCCCCTCCTCCTATGGCATAGCTCCAGCAGACAGGAGTGTTGATTTCACCAGCAGATTTCTAATTGCCTTGTCTATTCATCCCTTGCATAAAATGCAGGGGTGTTGCTTATACCGAGCCAAAGAGAGGAATATTCAAACCTCTACCATCAATGTGGCTGTTAGAATAAAGCCGCGTAGTTGAATAATCTAATTTCATTCTAAAGTAGAATGTACGTAGCCTCGAGCCTGATACTGCGCTGATGCACAAACTTAAAAAAGTCTGCTATGTCTAGGCTGTAGTTCTGTCTCTCAATACCAACACAATCCAATGTTCCACTAAATAACGGGAGTTTAGAAGAACGTGTAATAGTCTTTTAAATTGAAGAGTAATATTATAATGTATGTATTTCAATAGCTATTTAATAGCAGAAGGTGTCTTACAAATACAAGAGGAAGATGTTCTGTATAGACTGGCTTTATGATTTATTGTTCAAGAATTGTATCATCCAATTTTCTATACGTGGTAAACATGTAGGTTTTTGTTTATATTATCTTTGAAATAAATGGAAAGAATATAACAGAAGTTAAAAAGAAAATGCAGTTTGTAGTTGTCTAATGAACTGTAACTTATTGCTCATTATTGCTCATTCTGAAAATACTGTTTCCTGGCATAAGCAAAAGGATGAAATAAAATGGCTGTGTTACATGGCTTTTTGACCTTGAACCATTGCAAATGTACTCCACATCTGTCATAGCCTCCTCCTTGTTGTGAGGAATAAGCTGGAAAATAAAAGCAGACTTTGTTCCTGCAGGGTGCACGAATAACTGATGTTTCCCCTCTGACCTCCCAGGACAAAGCAGGCTATATGCACTCCTGTTTGCCCATCTGGGCACACACACACATAAACAATTGCCAGCACAGGGACCATTGCTTCTATTCCAACCATGCACTTTGTGTGGAAAATATGTTGCGGTATGCCAAAATCCATTAAGAACAAGGAAGTTAGTGAGACACTAAGGGGTGTGAGAGAAAAAGGAGTATGAATACTTTTTTTTATATTTCCATGCAGGGCAAAAGTTCACATGAACAGCTGTCTCAGGGGTCTCAGTAGGCCTATAGAAAGTGCAAGAAATTGAGTGCAGTTTTTAAACTTCTGTTTAAACCACAGAAGCTCTCTTGAGCTCTGAAATGCAGCGGTTTGAAACAGTAGTCAGTCATACAGCTCTTAAAACCTCTCCACATATAGAACCACACAGTAGAGGATGTCTGGTGATAATATGCAAATAGCCCCACTGGAAATGTACTTACTGAAAAAATGTCGACGCATTCAGTAGGCCCTACTTATGTGCAGTATGTGGGGATCCAACTACTGCAATCTACATCAAAAATGACTAGTAAGATGTTTCACTCCGGGTGAGGTTATGGTTAAAAGCAACACTAAAGAGTTTTTTGTACCTTAAAATAATGTTTCCAAAAATATTTCAGCGGTTTATCAACTCGAAACAGGGTTAACGGCAGGATCTGCTTTCACTTCGCGGCCCTCTATCGGCTTTAACCGCACTGTGTAACTTTACCAGATCGGGTAGTGTATCTGTAGTTTGATGAAATGAGACATAAGAAACTACAAATTTGACTTGCTTCGATCATAATTTCATAAAATCATGCAACATACTCTACGTTGTCTATGAACATCGTTATTTGCTGGATAAACAAATAGCGTGTGTGTGACAGAGGAAAAGTGCTTTAAAGAGACCCTATGCAACTTTTTCATAGTCATAAAATCACTTAGAAATCATTGTTTTGCTTGACTGACCAGTTTCATCGAAAACAGTAATATTTCCTCCCGCCCCCAGTGTCCCTATCCGCTATTGCAACCTTGCAGTCTCTGTAGGAGGCGATCGCTCCTTGTTTACATCTGGAAGTCTGAGACGTGTAAGGAACAAGAAGAACCACGCTTGCAATTTATAAATATATATATAGCCTATATAAATACACGCTAAAGCTGTAGGGGAAGCTCTGAAGAGAAATATGCCAGCATAAAACGAGCGAAACCGAAACCGGAGATGAAATCGCCAGTCCTGCATAGTTTCTCTTTAATGTTGCTTTAATAAACATCCAGAAATACATCTCTAGCACTACTGTGAAGTGGGGAAGCTGATGTTTGTTTCTGTCAAAACACACTAGTGCTGAACACTTCCAGTGTGCATGGATTTAAATCTTTGTTCTAAAGTGTGTAGAGTGCGTTCAGATGCCTTCACATTTTAATTATTTAAATCACAGTATCTGCATAACAATCTTAATATTTTACAATCTCACTATCACAACTAATTTCTTAATAGAAAAATGTTTTTACAGAAGCTAGTTCAGTCATCTCTCTGTTGAAAATGAGGGCTTTTCACTCCAGCCTCTCCTGTCTGCATGGCTTGGGAAGACGACCTATTCAACACTGCTACTAGTCAACGCTAGACTTGCTACGGGGAAGCACCCTGTGCTTTATTTTGAAGTCCTTTCAAGTGACTCTCACACAAAGTGCATTTCAACTCAAAGCCACTGATTTGGGGTGATCACTCTACTGTAATTATGACTGGGCGTTGTCAGATTTAGCGTGATCCACTAGTTCTTTTTAAAAGTGAAAACCACAGAAACTCCTGCTAACATTACTAACAGTGATTTAGTTAAGTCTTATAAATTCTCTCCTTCACATAAAACCTGCTGAACCGACCAAAGTACCACTGTGAAACCAGGTGCTGCCTAGGCAATCACGTGGACAGCACACTTACAGTTTAATAAATATACTCTCTTTATTTTTGCATCAATATTTATATGTCAATATTATTGTTTGTACAATGGAATGCTTTCGAGCTTGCATGGTCCTTTTGAGTGTGTCCGGTTCTCCTCAGTGGCCCAGCTCCAGAAGAGGCCTTAGATCTTTGGACTGGTGCTGGGGCTCTCCTTCTGCGTCTGTGGATGAGACCAGAGAGGGTTAAAGCGGAGCGAGAGGCGCAAACGTTTGACCATTTCCGCGTTCTGTGTTCGTAAGGGGAAGGGGGGCGAAATCCCCCTTTAAGCAGACCTAGAAAGTAACGTTACATTCGAACTGAACTGCTTGCCAATCTGACAGAGATCGATATCCCACTATGACGTCTTTGCGACACGCCTCTTTAAGCAGACAGGAACTGCTCGAATTTTGCTTCCATAGAGATGCATTATGTTGCTCTATCTTGTCAGTAATGAAGGATCTTTGACATTGCTTAATGGGAATGAAACACTCTGAACTCAAAAGAGGTCCATAGGAAACAACAATAACATCTGCAGTGTTTGTCCTTGCTGCCCACAAAATGAACACACATCTGCTGCTTCTGCCTAGGAGTGGTAGCTGCAGTAACATGTCTGTGCAAGAAAAGAAAAGTCATGACATAATGTCATACTATAGAAGCAGTGCCCCTGCCAGTGACAATATCTTGAGGTGCATTTCAATTGCTTTCAGTAATCCAGAAAACCAGACTTTCCCACATGAAACTTGCATAACAAGAATGTTTACCTTTTATCCGTTCTCATAGAATCTGACACAATGGCCTCTGATTTCCTGCCACATAAAACCGCCCACTGTTTACCAGTAGCTTACAGATACCCAGCCCTTCTGGCCTTCATACAGTACAGTGGAGGCACACAAGGTAAACGGCTCTGCTGTCGGAGCCCTAGCAGCCATAAGAGCCTTGCTGCTTTGTCTTGATGAATGTTTGTTTGGGTAAAGGGATGTACCTTCCTCAGTTCTGGGAACAGCTCCTGCACGGCAATATCCAGCAGCACGTAGGTCATCTGCAATCGGCACACACAATGGAGGCGGGAAAAGAGACATGAGTTGGGGAAACATGACCCAAGTTCCGGAGCGCTCGAGGAAAGATTAACACGTTAGGTTTCCAAGTGCCATTATGAGACACACGTCCTGGGAGGTTTCTCAGCCGGCACAAACATTTCTGATGGACAATCACCTGTTTGGAAATGCCTATTGTTTTAGTGGATTTATGCATGTGTTGAAGTTGAATACAGAATTGCATTGTCGGAGGCATAAACAGGATGTTTAGTGTTTCGAGTGAACATGGAAGGAGCAGAATACAGCAGAAGATGCCATAACTGCCACGCCACAGGAAATAAATGTGCTGACTGAAACAGCCTCACGTACAGTAGCATCTAGTCCACTCCCAATGCTCTTACCTGCTTGTTGAGGAGGGGCTGCTGCATCATTTCGAACAGAAAGCAGACACCATCATACCGGGCTTCCTCACCGATACACTTGACCACCGCATCTGAAATCACATAGATCCCAATCCCAATCAGAGTTAGGAAAAACGGACACCGCGTGCTTTGGCGCTCGGCTTGCACGTTCGGACTGTGCAGCCTTGCAGTCGCGAGGGAGAGACCCTAGCTACCCCCTGCCCTTGATTTCTTGAATTTCCCCTGGGGGATCAATAAAGTATCTATCTATCTATCTATCTATCTATCTATCTACATAGAGCTGAGCTTTCAAGATGAGAACAATTATCACAACTTTATTTTGAACTACCACACAAGCTTATGCCAATCTACTTCCAAACAATAATGGCAGTTTGGGCAGTCGTTTTAAAAAAAAGGATGTGTGGAGTCATAGCCATTTTAGGAAGCTGGGATGAGTCATTGTTGATCTTCCCATTTCTGCCTTCCTCTCTTCCTTACCCCACCTCCTCTCTCCCTCCTCTCTACCTCCCTCTCTTCCCTCCTCGTTCTACCACTTTCTCCTCCCACTACACTTTGACTAGAACTTCTAATGTAGGCACTCCTATCCTGTAGTACTAGTACTGACAGGTGCAGGGGTAATTCCTAGTTAAGGCCTCCTCTGCACTGTAGATGAAATGTTATTCTATTGCTGTGAGTGGCTTGGATAAAAGCGTCTGCCAAATGAATAAACGCATGCATGTTCATATAAGAAGCTGACTTCAGACACACACACTGACACTGAATATTTACTTCCAAATATCATTCCTTGTAGGGGGTAGGTTTAATATATTGTAATGCTGGGTTTAACAGCAAGGCCATATAATGAGTTTCTTTTGAAATGTTGACAATTCTGCCCTCAGCATGGATATTATATATATATATATTATATATATTTATATAAAAAGATGATTTTATATTGTCAGCTTTAGCATGTGTTCTAATACCTTTGGAGGGCACTGTATATATATATATATATAGAGAGAGAGAGAGAGAGAGAGAAAGAGAGAGGCAGAGAGAGAGAGAGAGAGAGGCTGCTCCTGCAGAAGCTATTAGCTATTAATGGGATAGGCCATTTAATCAACTTTCACCTGCAGACACCCAAAGGTAGTGTTCTGCGTGGGAAGGATTTTTCAGTCCTATCTAAGCATTTGCTCTATGGAAAAAATGAAACATCAACCTCGCGCCCACCATGAAACGAGGTTCAAACAATAGAAGCCCTATCAACCTATCAACCCTATGAACCTGCGGTTCCTCTCGTGCTGAGCAGGATAACCATTGCAACAACACATCATCAGTAGGGTAATGGCCCTATCAGCCATTGCTTTTCCTTTGCTCCATGCCAACACAGCATCAGGTCCTCCAGCACTCTGCAATCAAAAGATGCCACTTGCAGCGTTTTGGTCTCGCAAGTTGCATCCAACTCCCCTGAGAGTGCAATGACTTCTGCGCAGCTTATCAGGGAGGAGGATGTCTGCAACTAATGAAAGTGCTGTTTCCTCAACTATTTCCTCATTCTTTATAGCCTGCAAACATAAACTAAGACTAGGTGATAGGGTAGTCTCAAAAGTAACTACTATAGATGTGAAAATAAAATGATGCCTTCAGCTCCTGTATTGCATGTAGGATAGTTATTATGTGTGTTGCGGCGTTTTTTTCATTTTCTGGAAGTGAAATAACTCGGTCATATTTCTGAAAACAGAATGGAATGCCAAGAATGTACAACATGGTTTCGCAAGAATGCACAAAATGTTGCAAATGCACAATTAACTCTTGGTCCAACCTATGAACTGTTATAATCCTGTTTTCAAAATGGCCAAATAGGTATGTGAATAGTATTACCATACATGGGAACCAAAGATCATAGAGCGCTCTATGATCTTTGGTGGGAACATTTTAAATGCTAAACTTGCAGTGTCACTACCCAGATCACTATCTAGTCTTCTTCTACAGCTGTGTGTGTGTGTGTGTGTGTGTGTGTGTGTGTGTGTGTGTGTGCGCGCGTGCGCGTGCGGTTGTGATAACCAGACCACAGTGTCATACTGTGTGTGGGTGTGTGTGTGTGTGTACGTGTGTGTGTACGTGTGTGTGCGTAGGAGTGTAGAGTGAGATCTTTTATCATCTGTTGGCACTGACCTGGGATGTAATTCATCATTTCCTCAAAGGCTTGTTTGGCTCTCTTCTGCTTGTCCTCAGTGGAGCGGACTTCGTTATTCTCACAGAACACAGCATCTGTTCAGACAGCAGAGGACTGTGGTTAGTCGCTGAAGCAAGACACCACCCAGATCTCAATAGTAATCCTCACCACCAGACACCAACCCTGTAATATAGCTCAAACCACAGTGGATCGGTGGTAGACAGTCACGTTTAAGTGTTTGTGTGAGTAAGTCAGTCAACATGTTTTTCAGCACGATGTTAGTGTCAGCTGATAAAACAGCATGTCTAAGTTAAGTGAGTAAAATCATCGTCATGCGTCTCAGCAAAAGTATACGTCTCTAAAGTATAGACTTTAAACTAACGTGTGTCTGAGAGCTCAGTTTTACTTCTTTTTTTCATGATGATATTCTGTGGCTGATATGCTCATGTGCTCTAAATGCACAGCCTCGTGAAAAACAGTGTTTCACTGGTGGTGAGACAGTCAACAAAGAGGA
This sequence comes from Sardina pilchardus, assembly GCF_963854185.1. Lineage (NCBI taxonomy): Eukaryota > Metazoa > Chordata > Actinopteri > Clupeiformes > Clupeidae > Sardina > Sardina pilchardus. The sequence goes on along the minus strand of NC_085005.1, from coordinate 10,037,539 downwards.
ACATAGCCATGGGAGCTAGAGCTTACTACATCACTTCAAACAAAAAAGAAAAACAATCTGTCAATGTTTCACATAGATCTCGGTTTCTCAAGGTCACAGAGTACTGTCGATACAAAAAAAGTAATGCTGGCCCCAGCCGTGGCGTGACTGGCTGGGACACCTGCACCGCACGCCGGCGACACAGGTTCGATTCCCGCCCTGTGGTCCTTTCCGGATCCCACCCCAACGCTCTCTCCCACTCACTTTCTGTCTCTCTCTACTGTCCTATCATTAAAGGCATAAAAGCCCCAAAAAAATACGTTAAAAAAAAAGTAGTGCTGTCCAATCCATTAAAAAAAATCAATTGCGATTAATCTCATGAATGTCCTATTTAACTCGCGATTAAACGCATATTAATCGCACATTTCTATCTGTTCAAAGTGTCCCTTGATTTATCATTTTAATACTCTTATCAAAGTAAAGTGGATAGGCTTGCTTTGTGCAAATGTTTTTTTTTTTTTTTCTAATTTTATTGCAAACCACAGTGTAGTGTTACAGCCATTCATGTCTGTAGTAATACTGTCAATAAGTATTGGGACAGATGACACCTGCTGGCAGCACCACTGAGCAAGAAACAACTTCTCTCCTCCTAGAAGTGCAGATACTGCAATAGGCTAATTCAAGCCTAATTCAAACATAGTAACACACACACACCGAATGCTCACTCACTCACACACACACACTCACACACTCACACACTCACACAGTACATGCAGATAACTTTGCTCTTATCAACTGATCCTGGCAATGTTTTAAAACTAAACTTTCCATTCATTAGAAGCAGCGTCCATTAACGTCTTCCGCTGGACATCTAAACAATGGCATTGTGGGGCGCGCTTACTGTTTTGCTTCTGGTTTACAGCCGGGTCCTGTAGTCTGTAATCTCGCGATAAAAAAAATAACGCCGGTAAAATTGTTTTGAGTTAACGAGTTAATAACGCAATATTTTTGACAGCACAAAAAAAAAACGGTTTACACGGCTACAGCTAGACAGCCAGACAGCTGCAGTGCTCCGCTCTATGGAATGATTTTAGATTTCAGTCTAGAAGTTTCGATCTGGTCAGACCACGATTACTGTTACTTTTGAACAGGACAGTGCAACCATCTTTGTTTAGCAGCAGATAGATACCATACAATTTACTGACCAAGCCAAAATGACACAAACATACAAAGCCAGCAGTTTGAATTCTTGAACAACAGCCAAGTTTTATCAAGAGGAATTCCTCGTTCATAACACTGTGGCCCTGAAAGAGCAAACGACTAAAGTACTATTTTAAGCACATAAAAACTTAGTCCGACTGCAAACAGAGTGTGGTCACTAAACCACAGAGTTCTAAGAGGGAGTCAACATCACATGTTTCCATAGCAACGTAGCCACATGCAAACACAAAAGCAAAACAACTTTTATGATGATGAACACCCTTACAAGCAACCCCCAGTGTTAATCACAATCATTGTGTCATCTAACCCCTGGATAGACTTCATATCCAAATCATTCTGCAATGAGTCACAGCTAGTTCTTGAGAGAATATTTAACTTGTTTGAAAGACATCTTCCGTCAACAGGAGCAGTCTTGGTAAGTTCAAACCACAATGCGTCCCCATTTTAAAACACACTGTAAAGCATACAAAGAACAGACAGACAATCTCTCTCTCTCTCTCTCTCTCTCTCTCTCTCCCTCTCTCTCTCACACACACACACAAACGGGGCAATTTTCACACACAAACATATACAAGACATACTGTATGTCCACAGAACATTCAAGAAAAACACAGTAAATACAGAATCAAACACACACACACACACACACACACACCTCTTAGCATTGTGATGAGAGACACTAGACGGTGCTCCTGCAGGATCTGGTCCAGCTTGAACTGCAGGTAGTGGTCCATGTAAGCCTCCAGGGTCTTCTTGAGCAGGATGCGTCCGCCACACAGCACATGGTGTAGCCAGTCCGGCATACTGAAAACCACTCGGCCTGCACGAGAGAGAGAGAAAGAGAGAGAGAGAGAGAGAGAGAGAGAGAGAGAGAGAGAGACAGTGTGTATATGGAAAACCATTCAAGGGGCCCTTCTCCTTCGCCTGAGTTGATTTTAGATGATATATATCCTGAAACGCAGGCTGGATAAGCCAAGTCACATTCCTCGAAAAGGTCCTCCAAGTGGGATGGCACTTAAAAGTGTGTTTCACAGAAAAATGATTAATTCATTTAGCAGGCACTTTTAGCGAAAACAACTGGGAGGCTACCTTGGGGCGCATAACTGAAGTGTTCCGTTTGCATGAGCCTGCTACAAAAATTTAACCTGACTCTTGCCAGACCCTTGTAGTTCGCTGAGCTTCACGCAAGGATCTGGGACTTCTAGATAGGAGACGTATTTCTGAAGGCGGGGCCTTGTAAAACATCCTTGCATGTGATATGATAAACCACTTGTCCGTTATGTTAAATGACGTGCTAGGCTACTTCAAGCTCTTGCCAAACCCGGTCGGAAGAAGAGTGAAAACATCCTTGCCACCAATAAATGTCTTCAAAACCATTCTCTGTTCATCTTTTAACGAATGAATACTCGATAGATTCGACAAAACGGTTGAAATAGCCGAATCAATGTCAGCATAAGACTCCTCGCTGCGTGCCGCCATTGTTGTTTGAATCAAACACTCGCTTCGGCGCTCCTGATTGGTTCATAATTTTTTGCTCCCTGGAAGGAGTTTGGATTGCCCTCGAGCCCAGACCCTTGTGTGGAGCTCAGCGAAACGCCTCTGGTGGAGCATGGCGGAACTACAAGGATCTGGCGAGAGTCAGGCTAACAAAAATGACCTTCTAATAGAACTGGCTACACCGGACGTTATAGCGGTAAGGGATAGGGATAACTATATTGTGTGGCGGAATAATATTGGGAGCACTTATACTCTGCGCAGTAATACCTCACTCCAAAGTGAAACTGAAAGTGCAAGAGGAAGGATATTACTACGCCACACAATATAGTTGTAGTATCCCTCTTACCTGCTTAGAAATGCACCACGTTTTATTTTGTCTCACCATACTTGGTCATGTGACTACTCGTGTAACTGTATTTTAATAGGGAAAACATGGAGGCGTTTGGTCGCTTCTAACTTCATCTCTGTTTGGATCCTAATGAATGCATTGGGCTAGCTAAGTGCTATCAAAGTTGCGCCACGCACCAGAACCAGTAAGTGCATGCATTGAAACGTGAGAGGTATGTATCAACTCGTCTTAATTAGGGGAATAACGTAGTTTAATATGAAAAAACGGTGAAGTGTTCCTTTAAACTATGTCTATTATACTATCTGCCTATCAACATTTATTAAACCATGTCAACCTAGTAACCACCATATGTGTCTTAGCAACACCTAACAATCTCAATTACCCTAGCAACAACCTAGCAACCACCATCATGTCAACCTAGGAACCACCATAGTAAGTAACCAGCATGTATTACCTTGTCTCCATATCTAACCTTCCATCCAACTTTCTCTCCATCCATTTACTTCAAACCATTTATTAAACTGTCTATCTGTCTATCAACATAAATTAAACTATTTCTCTATCAACATCCATTAAACTATTTATCAACATCCATCAATATATGTGTCTAATTCAATTGCTACTTAGCAACCTCCATAGCAAGCAACTCTGAAAATACATAACTTAAAACAACATACATGTAAATCCTCATTCGCTCTGTTTTACCCCATCTCTCTCTTTTTTGTTTTATTATAACTACAAATTATATTTTACATTTCATTTTTGCCATTTTCGTGCACTGGTAATTCCTTGAAATTGCATTTCTAGTTTGGTTTGTTATTCGTATCTTGTGTTGCTTGCTTTTGATATAAGCTAAATCAAATATCAAATATTTTCTCATCAGATCTGCACAAATCATGTAAGTCACCTATTTTTGATTCAAAATGGCGAAATTTGCCTAAAGGTGAGTTTCAGCAGAACTGTAATGGGGTTGTTGTTTGATTCAACTTTACTCAATTAAAACAACACGACTGGACATGTTGATATTATTGACAATACACAATTAAATAACATGACTTTCTAATGTTTAGACAAACATTTTGTCTGTCCACACTCCACAGTAGCTTGCATAACAATAGCTTGCATTGGTGTTCCTAACCAGGGCACTGCAGCCAGTAGCACACAACAGATAAGACATCTTCGCAATCAGAGCACTGTTACAATTCAACATGACATTGGTTAATGGGTAACAGGAAGGACAAGGAAATTACAAGGCTCCTAGGGTCATCCTTACCCATAAACATCATGTAGTCATACACTCCTTCCAATGGCATCACTTCCATGAAGTAGTTCTGGTTGTGCTTCTTTTCAACCGAGTCTGAGAGGTTTGCGTTGTTTTTGAACAGATCAGTGATGAGCTGAAATAAACAAAACACATTGCTTGCTTATAGTGCCAGTACATTAAGGGAGAATAGTTTACATTTCATTCTGCAAAACATCCATAAGGGATTTATGAGGGGAGGTTGTGTTAAAGGAGATCTCTGTTTCTTGAGGTCACTAGAAAAAGAAAAAGGAAAACTATCAGTTCTTCCGAGGTCAAGTTGCTGCAGCCACCAGCTAGAGCTACCAGGCAGCTACAGTGCTACACTTTGGGGGCATGTTCCTGAACCCCCTGTTAATGCCCCCACAGTGTAGCACTGTAGCTCTACAGTACATGAGAAACATCCTATCTCAACCCTGCAGTCCTTGTCTGGAATGTACAGCCTCAGTACAATAAGAATTCATCAAAGATTATTCAGAATGATTATTCAGAAAGACCGATCTATGACCAAGAGGGGTCTGAGACAGGTCTCAGGGGTTCAAAGGGGTTCAAAAATCTTAAAAAAAAAAAAAAAAACTCTGTTTTTGACCTGACAACTGGTTTATGAGGTTGTTCACTAAAGATAACAGATAACATATCTTATGCAATATATACTACAGTATATTTGCATAACTCTTCCAGTAAATAATTGCAGAGCAAACGTCATTGAGTTAGTCATCAGATTATCTACATCCTCAATTTTCCTTTTCCACCACACCCATGATTGTGACCATGTATGTGTAGCATCTGAACTCTCAGTGAACCCTGACGTCTACATTGTTGTGGACAAAGATATTTACATCTGAGGCTGGGGGGCTAGAGTGCCAGTCTCCTGAGCATGCTGAAACATCCTCAGTGAACTTTGACTTCTACGTTGTCATGGAGAGATGTTGACAACTGAGGCCGGGTGGATAGAATGTCAGTAGAAGTGTATAGAAGTTAAACAGTTTCCTAAGCATCTGAATCACCTTCAGAGCTGTTGACAACTGAGGCGGGGGATAGATAGTAACACTGTCGGTAAGTTCTATAAACCTATAAACCTGTAAACCTTTATTAACTTGGCTAATGATTTTATTCCAACTTACTCATTACGTTATTTATTACAAAGGCAATTTGGTGCTATGTGCCTTGTTCAAGGGCACAATGGTGGACTCAGATGGGATATTGAACCCACAACGTTTCCGGATACTTCATGCTGACACAGCTTCTTAGCACTACGATACCACCGCCCCATCATCTCTGACGAAATACATGGTTTCAGTCCTGCATTGGGCCCAACGTCATGATGACTACTTGTTCCAGACCACATGGGGGGAAAAAAACACCCTAAACTCAGAACAGCAATGGTGGTGGTGGGGGTCTGTGGAATCCCAGGCCCAAGGCAGACCTCCAGTCTGAGCGTGAACAAGAGTGTGTGGGTGGGTGGTGCGTACGAGACAGACGGCGTGTCCTGTGGTTACCTTCTTGTCATTCTCTGAGGTGGGACTCAGAATGGTGAGCTCGGGCTTGCTGGGTTTGGGTTTGGGCGACTCGCACGAGTTGAAGAAGGACTGGATGAAGGGCTCCAAGTTCTGGCCTTTCTGTCGTGGTGAAGGCAAGGAGTGAGGACAGAATAGGGAATAAACAAACAGGGTTTTACTAGTGCTGCAGTGTCAAGAGATTGACACTTTTTTGATGTCTTGTGTAAAAAATACTCTGGGGAGAAGGGTTACAGTGTACAGCTAAGGAGGGAAAACATTTATGGAGTTTCTTCACTCAATGGAAAAGCACCACTCAAAATGGCCTAATACAAACCAACAACTCTGTAAACACTCAAACAGGTCTAAATAAACTCCACTGACCACCACGGTGTAAGAGGTGTTGTGCATTGGATCTTCTCAAATAGCTCAGTGTTTACAAGGTGCGGAAATCATAGTGTGGCTCCAGCTGTCTCGTGCTTATACACATAGACTCAACAAAGCTGACACACACAACTGCACCAGTGATGTCTGCACCTAAAAGGGAGTTTAAAGTCCTCAGTTCAGTCAAGCAACTTACCTCTTTAATTAGCTTTCCTGGAACAGACTTGAAGATCTTCCCTGTATTAAATAAATAAATAAGAAATATTTATTTCCTATAATGAACATTTACATATATTTAAAAAAAAAATTGTTGGTCTACAAAACAGTTTTACGTATAGTGCTGTATAACTGTCAATCCTTTACTATTAGTTAGATATCAGTAGGTCTTCAGAGCTGAAAAGGGGAGAAGTTGTGCCATGGCCACAATGTTCAGCGATTGTGTGTCAGTAGAATGTCAAAACAGAAAACCACAATGACTGAAACAGGAGACTAACGACATATATTACATTAAGGCTGATGTCAATCGAATGTTCTTCTCATTTCTCAAAACTAAGTCTATTTCAATGTACCGCTGTTGAAAGGTGCTTGCACTTCTGGCTCTAGGTAATGAAGTCTTACATCAGAATGAAAAAATTCAAACTAAACTAGAGCTCTCAAATGCAATTGTACAGTGCTCTCTGTTTATAATGCCTGTACACGTAAAAATACAGAGTGATGACACCTTTAAACATGCCAATAAATGGAGAGCATCTTGTCTAAGGTTCTGATTCATACCGAGGTTGACATCTGGGAGCATTTTATCCAGGAACTGTGACTCCATGCTGTGGGGTGACAGAAAGTCTGCCAGCAGCTGACTGTTGCTCAGGTCTGGATGCTGAAGGAGTTTCTGTGATGGTATAGAACAGAAACGTGAGGGCAAATGTTTCATTTGAAATGATCTAGCACAGAATTATCTAGTTTATTGGGATTTCATAGTGGAATTAAACCAAAAAAACATTGACCAAAAAAAAAATATTTAATCTATTATTGGGTAGACATTTATTTTATGTTTTTTGTTTCCTGGTTAGGCCTACAACTCAAGCTTTCAGAGGAACTATGTACCTGAAGATACTCTTCAAATTCGACCCTCTTGGAGGTCAGGAACTCAACATTCTTGGGTCCAATAATCCTTTTAGAGGGGAGCTGAGCATCTGGAAAGGATCCTGGAAAAAGAAGATCAGGGACAGAAAGTCCCGTTTTTTACCTCCATTGTACCAAAGCTGGACACTGTACAGTATAGAGAAGATACACTTGATTCAATACATAACGTACCATGGAACTCTGTCAGTTTGGACTCGAGGCTATAGAATTCAAGATATCTTCTGTAGACTATCCAGGTTTCCATCTCATGTCCCACTGAAATCAGGGAAAAACATAGTCACTGATATTTTTCCTCAATGCTCATTTAGGCAAGCACCAGAATTTTGTTTTAAAGTTACCTGAGAGTAAACAATAAGACATACATGTGGATCTCAAAATTGAATACCATGGAAAGGTTTTTCCCATAATTCAAAAAGTGAAATTGACATATTTCAAGCCTTTTCAAGTTTCAATCTTGATGATTAGGGCTTACAACTCATGAAAATAAAAAATCCAGTATCTAAAAAATTAAAATATACACCAACGAAAAAGCCGTCACTGGGGTTATCAAACAGACACTTCCTTCATAGGCGTTTCATTGAATTAGGCCCACAACACCTCTAGAAAGCTCCACAATGGTATCTGGTGTCCCAGACCCACCCCCCCCACGGACACTCATGAGGGGTTCTCTGCCATATTATTGGTCCTCTTCATTGCTGTTTATTATCCGATCAACAAAATGTACAAACGAAACCCAATGGATATGTTATTCAGCAACATACCCAAACAAAATGCAAACCTTTGATAAGGGACCAGCAACTACAAAACAACAAAGTCCTTTCAGACTACAACATGACCCCAGGTAGGCTGTGATCGCCTCAGCCATACATTGGCTTGCTTTTTCAGCAGCCTCTGATAACTGTTTTACAACTCCTTTCAGTGACAGTCATCAAAAACCACAGTCTAGCAGAAAGGTTGTGGCTGACTTTGCTACAAAGCCTCTAGCACCTATCTCCACAGGTCTTGTGAGTGCTGCTTGCCAGCCACACTGTCTTACCTCTGCTACCAGTTCTGGATACTTTGATTTCTGCCTTTCAAAGGCTTCCTGGGACCTTTTAAACACTTCCCCAATCGCATCTTCAAAGGGAATAGTTAGCTCGATAAAGTAAACAATGAGCTCACTCTTCACACACAGCACCACATCTGATCTCAAAGCAGTCACAACAGTACAATGTGGAACTTGCAGTTGCCTACCAACATCCACCAGAAGCTTTCAGTTCTGTGCTTTGCTCTATTTGTTTTTGCATTGCTTATATTTGCCCTATAGCTACTTTTCTGCCCCTTGTCCATAAACAAAATTCTACAGCCCGTGTCATCTGCCAGCATAGAATTAGTCTGAACTTGTGTCAACTCTTGTTCTCAAGCAAACCCGCTAGTCATTTTAAAACCTGATTACATCTCCAGGTGTAGCAACCTTGGGCCAGGCGAGTTTTACAACCAGAAAGAATATACTTTCAAGAGCTATCAGGAGTTTATCACACAGAAACATCCTGTCCCAAAAACACTGATGAGAAGACCACTCTCTCATTGACCACTTACCTTCCTTTCGGTCATTGCGTTCCACGTCGATGCGGAAAACTGGTACCTTCTCCCTCTTGACATCGTCGTCGAAGAGGTCAACGAAGGGAATGGTGACGGCCCAGGCCGAGAGATTGCGTTGGATCCCCGGCGTACTCACCACCTCGGCTGGGGAGTCGTCCTCCACAACCACTGTGGCCTCCTCCACCTGGGACACAAACGCATATCGGTATGCAATGTAAGAATCAAATATATGTATGTAATGTATATGTATGTAGTATATACATACATAATATGTTTACATACATAATATGTTTGGGAAGTAAATATGTCTTTTTCAGCATATCATCTTTTTCGCCCCTGTTACTCATGAAGTTGCTCAGATATAGGAGAGATTGAGTGTGTGAGAAGGTGAGAATAGTGGGTCAACATAATAGTGTTTTTCATACAGTATATCTCCCTATGACTCCAAAGTCTGACATGACCGGGCATCAAAGGTTGTTCTAACAGACATAATCCCATTGTTCAAACTGGTGTCAGAGTTCAAGGTCACGAACGTTATTAGCTCACTTAGCTTGCGGAAGGTACATGCCTACTGCTGAAGTAATGGCAATGAGTGGTTCAGATCCTACACATTCTGGCACAACAACTGCAGGACATTGAGTCAGTGGCGCTGCTCTCTGGAGGCCTACAAAAAATCTGAAATCTGTCTGCTGTCGATTCAAAACTGACAATCACACACACCACAGTATTGTGTGCTAGGTTCCAAAAAGTGCTTTGATTAAAAACGTGTGAAATGGAGTCTTGAAGACAGTTAAGGAAACACCCACACTCAATGTTGAGTAATCTTGAAATGAGTCAAGCAGAGTAGATTACATTCAATAGACATGCAAGTGGTTTTCCTGCTTCTCAATAAGCTTACAACTAAGTTGCAACTATTTGTAGAAAGTTTGGAAGTTGGTTTTGAAGGCTCCACTGAGTTTACCTATTTTGGTAGTAACATTTTGTTAGTTTGAATGTATTTATTTCATTGTAAGAGCTTGAAAGGCTGAACTCCTCATTGTCCTCATTAAGAGAATTCACAGGTAAGCATCTTTGTGAGAATCATGGGCACCTTTTTACGACACGTTGTTTTGCTATGAACTGACCCTAACGTTATTCGCATATTACCTACTGATATTCCGATGTTACAAGGATACAAGGAGGTTTATCTGTCAAATGCATATGATTACTAAAGTACAGAATGCAGTAAAATGCTGTGTGTCACCAAAATGTATCTGCCAAATATGGTCGTCATCATCACCATTTCCACTCACATCTTTACCCAAATACCATGGCAGATTTATTTTGGGATTAGATTCACCACAGTGCCTTCCAACTGAATAATATGAACTCGTTCACTGACAGCAATCTAACTTGGGAAAACCTCTGTTGGGCTGAACATGTGGGAATACAGCCAAGTAAAGAAACAAGTGTGGGAGCAGTGGTAGCATAGTGGTTAAGGAGCTGGGCTAGTATGCAGAAGGCATACCGCACTGTTTAACTAGAAAAGCACTCAGAAAGCGCAGACCTCCGCGTCCATTGTTCTCCTAGGTTGTCATATATTTTAACCTAAACTATTCAGATCGCCACCACGTGGCCATACCATGCCATTACACCACTAAGCAAAATACATAAATGCCTCCTGACACACAGACAGACAGACGCTGGTCCCCGATGAAAACATAACCTCCCTGGCGGAGGTAATAATGGCAGTTGGATCGCACCTGGTCATCCATGCCTTCGACCATGGCATAGTTGGGAGGCATGGCTCCCTCTAAGGTAGTGCTTCTGAAAACCCCTTTGATTTTGCTGCCGATGCGGCTGATTCCAAAGGATTCCCCACGTTTGGAGGTGTTCCTGTACACAAGCACAGACAAGTGGAGACAGACAAGACAAACACGGAGACAAAAAGAGCCACATTTATCTTGATTTATTTGACAGTTCAATTCTTTGTGGTCCCAGTTGTTTATCTATTTTGAGCACTGGATAAGAGAAGAGGCCTCTCTAGGAGTTTTAACTCCAAAACAACAGCGCCCACTAAAGGAGGGAATGAGTATGCACTGCTGGCTGGCTGAGGAAAAAACATGACAGCCAACATGGCAGTGGAAAGTGTACATCACTCCCCTCCCCTCACACAAACACAGATAAACACAAAGACACAGACACACCCAAAGCGCGCGCACACACACACACACACACACACACACACACACACACACAGCTGTAAAGAGGAGAGGAGATATATACAACCAGAACGGACATTTTTGAATTTGCAAACACAGGACTTTGCTCTGTGGTTTTTGACGAGCAAACACACGCAGGCACAGGCACAGGCACAGGCACGCACACACACCCACACCCACGCACACACACACCGATGTGCAGGTTGGCATCTTGTATGACAGCTAACGCCATCGGTGTGTGAGTGTGTGTGTGAATGGGTGAATGTGAGGCATGACACAGAAGTGGAAATGCATGTACATGAATGCAGTCCATTTACACACACACACACACACACACACATAAACACACACGTAGCCAAACCACTAGACTTACTTCAGCGGGGTACTGAAGGAAGACAGGAAGCCTGAGGGCATCGCTCGAGGGGGGAGGACAGGGGGAGGGACTTGTGGTGAAGGGGCCAGCCGCGGGCAAGCTTTGGGCGACCTGCACCCCCTCGTGTCGCGTTTTTTTTGGGGGGGGGCTGGCGCTAAGGCTATGCATGACATGCGGACCTTGTGGAGGGGGGGATGGGGGGGGGGCAAGATGCAAAAGGGGCAAATCTAGCCGTAAGGCAGCAAGGGATGATGGGAGACACAAAAGGAAGTGTGGGGTGGCATGAATGAAAGCAACATGAAAGGTGCGGTGGCGCCTTGACACAGTAAACACAGCCACTGCCATTTCCTCTGTGACTGCAGGTTACCAAAACAGCAAAACGGCACAAAGCTTCTGGCTGGCAGAGCCACTGACACTGACTGACCTTTGCTGACCAAGTCTGTCTTTCAAGTGCATACTGTATATACTGTATGTATAGAGCCCCACTAATATTACTGGGCACTTCATCCATGCATGCAAACAATCCTTCATCAGATGGAAAGCATACAGTTAAATGGAATTCTTCAACGAGTCAATGCTTAGATCAAAATCTATTAGTAGGAGTGGTTAACTCAGTTCAAAGTGGCAAGGTGGCTTCAAGGCAGAGGGCAATACACACACTCAATCTACACAAAGCAAGCTTAACAAAACCTTAAGCCTTTGTTTCGTAAGCCTAAATATGAAACATTCTCTCTTTTTTTTTTTTTTTGGTCTCTACGGCATTCGAGCATCCTCTACGTGAGCATGCAGTAGGAGATGAGCGGCTGCACTGTCAGCAGACGTCATGCGCCATGCTGGAACTTACCTGAAGTCATCGAAACTCATGCTAGTCCTGAAAGCACAGGCACATGAAGGAGTTACAGTCTTTTCCACAGACACACTTGTATGCCCAAACATAGCTTTATTTGGGGTCGTTCTGTTGGGTTTAGTGCCATGCTGGGGGAGAACGGAGGTGTCTGCTAGGCAACTTTTACACGGCACAGAACGCCTTCAGGGGGAGAAGGGACAGGCTCGATGTGGGAGGCAGAATGAGTAAACAGTGATGTGGAACAGAAAGAAGGGAGGAAAAAAAGAGGACTGACATTGACAACACGGGAAGATGGATTGGGGTTAAAGCTGACAGAGCACTCATGATGGTGTCTGTGTGCAAGTTGGATCTGTGTTTATGTACGCTTGACATGTCTCTGGCACAGGGGGAGCATGGAGGATTCAGCGAGGGAGGGGTGCATGGTAATACAGAGGAGTGGAGATGAGACAGACAGAGAGAGAGGGGGGGGGAGAGAGAGAGAGAGAGAGAGAGAGAGAGAGAGAGAGAGAGAGTGATGGATAGAGAGTTTCACACAGAAGTGTGGAGAACACACACCTGCTCAGCCTGGTGCTTCTGGCAGGAGATTCAGCCCCACACAGCAAATGTCTGAAGTACTGCAGAGACAGAAGAGGGAGGCACTCAATATGAAATCACAACCACAGAGAGCACAGTTTACGTCTGCTTGTTCTAAAGATGACTGAAGTCATTTCTCTCATGTGCCACGGACTGAGTAGATGAGCTTGTTATGGTTACAATGTCATTTGTTTTTATTTCACATGAAAAAGGGAGCGCTAACAAGCTGATTCATGGATGATTACACTGTGCTATGACTCATTTGGAGAGAGGCATGTTCAAAGTTAGCTGTAAACTTTCAAACTTTCCTTAATGTTTACGAAAGCCGTAACATGTTTGCCGCATTATAAAACTCTACTCTAAAATACTACATTTCTACAGGAGGCTCTAGTTCAAGGAAGCGACGGAACATGTGTCACGAAACCACATGTCTTACATTAAGAAAGGAATTTGAGCTACGTAGTCCCCATTCAACTCTGAATGACGATCTCATTTACAAAGACAACCAGATTGAACCCCATTTTTAAAAAGACACTTCCTCCAATATCTGCCTCTTCTTCATCCTGATTGATTACATTCTTTACTATGAGCTGTTTTATCGTGTAGCATCTTCCCACTACACTGAAAGCGTGTGTGTGAACAGCTCTGAAGTCTCACCACATCACTGTGACAGAACATGGGGGTGAAAACGTTCTCCAGGAGGGACAGCACGTGCTCGTACGCCTCAAACAGACAACGCATGGTCTGCAGCTTCACCACCCCTTGGTGCGGACCCACTGCAACTGTAGAGAGGGAGAGAGACAGAGGACAACAGGATAGACCAGAGAAGAAAGGCAGAAAGAAAAGAGAGAGATAGACAGAGAGAGAAACAGAGAGAAAGACAGAAAGAAGAGAAGGAGACAAGACAGAGAAAGAGAGAGAAGGGCAAAAAGAAGAGAGAGATAGACAGTGAAAGAGAGATGTTAGATAAGGCCAATAGACACTTGTCTTAAAATATGGACTTTAAGGCCTCTATCATGACGGTGTAAAACACTTGGTCACCCACACAAAACGTATAGATCTTTTGAATGAAAACCTTTATTGCTCCAAGGGGAACCTGTCTTGCACTTTGGAGCCACAAATTACATAGAGCTAGACAACACTTAAGGCCAGTTCAAACACAAGATCCGCGACTAGACGAGCTGCAACATTCTAAAAACCAGCAACGTTCTAAAACTCTGCAACTAAGATTTGACATGTTGAATGTTTTAGCGACGGCTTGCAACTGCTTGCAACTGCTTGCAACTTTTGATTCACACCGCCGCAACTGCTCTCCGCAACCGTCTCAGACCGTCGCGAATCTTTGGTTTGAACTGGCCTTTAGACATACAGTCAGACTAGCATAATGCTACAATAGAATAGAATTAGATAGAATAGAATGTCAAACAATCTAAACCACATACAATATATATTTAAAATGTGCATGTATGCTTTAGGATAGCGTTAGCCTATCTGAATTCAACCTGTTCAGCAACTGAGTGTTCCTTGGCACAAAAATATGGTAGCTCTGTTTGTTTTTGCATGTGGCATCTAATATCTTCAAGGCTAAATGAATGGTGTCTTCATCAGAAATCTGCTTGACACTTTTCACTTCTGATCCAGTTAGTATGATCCAGTGGGCTTGACTGGCCCACATTCATGTTGATTCTGTCTGGCACATTGTTCAAGAAGGTGGTACTAATCCTTTTCATTAACCAGAGGTGTGTTTTGGGAGTAACATCCTGTGTTATGACGTCTGTCGTTCCCTTTAACAACAAGCAGCGAGACTTCATACAGCACATTGGTATTTTGATGGTCACTGGCGCATTTGAAGGACTCTGCATGCACGTGAGACTGTATGGAACAGGTATTCCTATAAATCAGCGTATGCTCTACTGGTAACACTAGAACTGCCAAGAATTTAAAAACAAGTATAGGACAACCAAGACTAAAGTACCAAGTAATTTTGCTTTGTTTTTTTAAATCTGACAGCCTAATGTTCCCCTTAATTTAAACTGGACTAGTTATAAAGCCCAGTCCAGACCACGACCCCAGTCAGCCAAAAACATACTGTGCAAGTTAGGGCCATGTGACATATACCAAACTCATAATTAGTCAAGTAAATAAATAAATAGTGAAGTGTGACTGATTCACCAGGTGTTCACTGTCCCCTAGATCATCCCAGACTTTTCGGCCCACGACCCCCAAAATAAGGGTGCCAGTGACCTGTGACCCCTACTATCCCCGGAGGTATACAAATGTTGCATGCAACAGTGCACATGCACTAATAGGTCAAAAACACAGGCATATTACTAAAAAAAACCATAAAAGCCAAACCAAAATATAATTTAACAACCATAATATAATATATTAAATACTCTAACTTGAAATGTAACTACTATGTTTATCTTTTGTTACAATTATGTTACTAAATATGCTATTTCTAATATCTTTTTATTAAATATATATTTCTGAAAATCATCTTGCAAAATCCCCGTTGAGAGAGCCTTATGCACAAAGCACATGCCTGAAATTGTATGGGAAAACAATGACAACACAGTTTATGAGGCTGTCAACGAGCGTGTGCTAAAGTTGTTCTCAGTGTCCTGACTTCTGCAGGAAGTTAAAACTGAAGAGATGATTGTTACACAATGAATGTAATTCTGTTTCTCCATTTACTAAGTCTGTCTGGCCAGCAGCTTGTTTGGCCTTCCATAGGCCAACTGCAGAATTATTCCACCCATGTGAAATAGACATTCCATCTCTGGACAAAATGTCCAATTCCAAAAAGGGTGTTGTAAAGTTGTAAATCCATATAACAGGTCCATCTAACAGGTTTTTGCCACTCAATCACAACATCCTCTTTCATTCATATGCTCAAGTTCATTTGTTTTAGACACTTTAGCTAGTTTCACTGTCATACAATTTCAGATGCACCCTATGTACTGTATGTGAAATTCAGGCATTTCAAAATAAAGTTGTCACGGACAATGTCATCAATGCAGAAGCAGCCTGTTTACTTACTGTTGCGGATTTCCTCGACAATGAAAGGGTCGAAGCGGATCTTGTCAATGCTCTCATCCAGACAGTAAACTTCGTAGATGTTCTTCACCTCGCCATGCAAACGCTCCATCTCTGCGTCGTTCAGGTCAGGACACAGGATTTTATCGTTGAACTCCTCTGGAATGTGGAAGATGTCAGAACTGATCAAAAAAATACTTAAGACGGCGTGTGCAAAGAAACTTGGTACCAGGACTGAATGAGATGTGTGCAATAATCATGGGAAAAGTCACTAAGCACTAAGCTTGTATTCAGACAACCTGAGTTTATGTGAGTAATAGTGACAATTGTATTACCCTATCCCACCCATAGCATCTATTCATTTGTAAATGTACATACTGTATTTATCATTTTATTCTTATACATAGCTTACTGCCCTTATTCTTGTTTACTGTTTGTATGTTATTGTTGAGTGTTGAGTGCAAAGATTAACCGGAGTCAAATTCCTTGTTAGTTCAAGCAAACCTGGCCAATAAAGTTGATTCTGATTCTGATTCTGATTCTGGGATAAAAGATCATGCCATTATGATGCTGACACACGCCACAGAGCTCAGCTTGTGATCTAGAAGAGGGTGCCAATGTGATAAGGAGAGACTGGTTGAACAAGCTCTAAAATGATGACAGATAATGCTCAACTTCTGTCAGAAACAACAAGATCCACCAGAAGCTGCTTCTTTTGCCATACTCATAATGCAGATCAAGTCGACCTCCCCACGAAATGCATCTTCCTTGTAGTGCTACATAACCTGACTAAACAGACAAGAAACTATCTAGGATCTCTGTCAAAGCACAGAAAACTTCTTCCCATGATGATGTAAAATAACACCACATGCTGAGACAGAACAGCCTCAACACAAAAAAAATCATGGGTAGATTTAAACATCATTGACAAATGGATTCCAGGTCATGTCGAACCATTTAAAATGGCATCAAAATCATGCACTCGTGAGCTTAAAAAACTGATATCTAGTTCCTCTTTGGATGGCACAGTTGTTTCCTGTGTAACACTCAACTCTAGCTGATATGATATTATGAAATATGGCATACCAAACGGCTGTGGCTGTGCGTGCCAACCTCAAGAGATCCTAATTTGTAAGAGTGCACGAGCACGGCTGCAGACTCACCGACGGCGAGGCAGAACTGGAGCACGTGCACAGCGCCCTCTGCCTTCAGGAAGCACATGAAGCGGAACAGCAGGTCCTGCTGCTCACGGATCTGCTTCAGCTCCAGCTTCAACACCTGTGCACAGGTAGACCGGCCAAAGAGAGTCAAAGGTTTAGTCACAGGTCATGGGGTTTGCATTAAGTCACACTGGATAGCAGCACCAACCATATATACCTGTGAATGTTTAACACAAACGGTTTAAATCTTAACAAAAGACTACCATAGAAAGCTTTGTGACGTGATGTATCTTTTGCATAATATGTTATAGTCATGGACATTATAAAGACTCCAAGCAGGGGAAACTTCAAGGATATTTACTGCTACATATGACATGTGAACAACACATCACATGTGCTTAATGTCATAGCCACTGCGTGAGGAAATTGCTGCTGCTAGGTTTCTAAACAGAAGTGCTAGGGTCAGCTGAAACACAAAACAACAATGTCTGAGAAATGGGCAGCAAAATGAAATGAAAGTCTTTACTGATGGCTTCTTGTCTCGGGGATCAGCATACTTCTGCAGGAACGGCACCAAGGGAGATGGAGGTTCTAACGCCTCTTCTGGCTGTGAGTATCAGAAGACAAACTCAGAATCAATCCCAATTGTAGGAGTGACACATGCTTTTGATGCCTATAGCTCACTAAATTAATATAACGTTCATTTCACTTACCGGAGTATCATCAATAAAGATGAGCACCATGTGATTCAGTGTATCCTGCATGGACGACATGGAAGACAACGCTATGTGAGAAACATTATGGGGAAATATACGTCAACTCTGTGCGGCATTCAAATAATTTATATTCACTCTAGAAATTAATTCTGCAATTATCTCTGTGCTTATTTTGTATTCTACATAAAAACACTTCTAAATGGTGCCCATTTCTTTTCAGAGAAACAGTCGTGGTATTGTGAAAAAACATCAAAACCAAGAATCGCTCCATGTCATAAGACAGTTATAAATGTCACTTTGAACACAGAGCTGACACCAACAGGGATTCTAGTTCAGATCACTCACAGGGTCGGCCATGAAATCCATTGTTGGGAGGACAACTGATCCGGTCATTACTTCCCGAAGTAGGTATGCAAGAGATCTGCTCCAACATTGAAAAGAGATGAAGAAGATGCTTGTGAATTCTGCAGGTTTCTGAACATTTAACTATAAAACTGTATTTTAACAGACTCATGTACAACTTGTGGTGAGAAATTAAACATCAGTATGAAAATATAAATCCAAGGAGACACATAGACCATTCTGAAATGTCCCAGTGTTTCCTGTGGACTGTGTAAAACAGCACCTGCACTCAGGAGCCTTTGGGGGGATGACGTAAGGGAACAGCATGTCTGTAAGTTTGCGCAGATAAAGCAGCTCCTCCTTGCGGCTGCGTAATGCTATGTGCAAATCGGGGCCATACTCATCCAAGGCTGCTTGCTGCAAATGCTCAGGACATCGGGATACTATCACACACACACACACACACACACACACACACACACACACACACACAAACACACACAGTTAGCAAATTAGGCAGAAATAACATTTTCTGCAACAGTTCCATCTGGAGAATCAATAAACAATGTTTGATGTAAATAATACCTTTCCTCCAGGCTTTTGCAACAATTTCAACATGTTTCATGGCTCCTTTCAGCATTTTCTCTGTGAGAAGTGAGGGGAAGTCCACCTACATTGAACCAGTGAATATTACATAAATCAGCAATTAATCACTGTGAGGGCAGATAATTGCACAAATTCATGTATTAGACGCATAAGGAAGCAGTACTGACAGTGTCCATGATTGAAATCTCACAAACTGAATAATAGAATGCAGATATCTAATGGCAATGCTAAAGTTATGACTTCTTCGTAATACAAGTGAGTGCATCAAATGACAGCTTGTGCAGTTCTACCTTCTGAGCTCGTCTCACAATCACAGCACCAAAAAACCGAAGCATCATCCTTAGCTCATCGACACAGGCCTCATCATCTGTAATATCCCTGAGACAAAGAAACAACACATTGCACTGTCAATGAGGAAGTCTTCTCTGCCCAACCCCAAACCCTAATTTACTACGCCCATTACCTGTACCAGGGATACACAAAGTTCTCCAGAATCAACTCCAAAACCTGGAATATATAAAAAGTGATTACGTGTCTTACTGTTTTCTTTTTTAATCGATAAAACTCATGCATGGACTACCAAAAAGCTTTTTAGCCACCTCTGATATGGAGGTATCCACTTTCGAGTACACCTTCAAGTCCAGCCATGGTTGATAGTTTTCCAGGAGAAGAGTTGGCCTTCAAGACAAAAGACCATGTATTATTGTTCATCTATGTATGACCACACACTGGCAAAGTACCCAAATTAAAAGAACTACGTATGCATGGTGGTCTAAGAAGAGATGTCACCGTAATTTCATACCTGTGGCGTTTACACTTCCTTTTCCCACAAACGGCACAGCTATGACCAGATGGAAACAATTCCTGCTGTTCATTTTGCTGGAAAGCATCATTCACAACAATCACACTTTAATACTGTACCTTATTACTTTTCAACTGTACGATGATGCTGTCAAAAACAATAATGGCACTTACTTTGCTCTTTGGTTTCAAATGGAAGAGAATGCTTGGCAGAAGGTATTCCGGACTGATAGAACAATAGAATGTGATCACCCCGGCCAGGAATGACCAGAATACCATAAGGATATGCAAATACCTTTATAGAGAAATTACAGGGCAATGGTTAAGCATGAAATCAATACTATAAGACAATAATGTGCGAAAGCAACTATCAAAAGCTTAAAACATTACATATTCAGGCATTACCTATTCAAAATGATGGTTGACAGGAACATAAACATAAGAAGGAAACATATGAGTGGGTATTGGCGGACCACCTCCCTCCAAATCTCAATCCTCAACCATTGTCGTACGTTTTGTACATATTCTTTCACACCAGCCATCTCGGTCTGTTGCCTGAGGAAGTTTTGAGCACAAAGCTTATTAGATCAAAATGCATTTCAACTATTCTGTTAACGATACTCACTTCGAGTGGGTAAATGTTTCTATGTTGGTAGCCTATGAGTTGTGGTGTAAGTCAAGCCATTTCATCATATAGGCTACGTTCTTAAATATCTTTCCAATCAATTTAAAATCATCCATCTGATCAAGTCAGCTACAGCTGATAAATACGAGAACGCGCTGCAACTTCTTGCTTGTAATGTAAGGGAGCTAAGTTAGCTATCACTAGCTACTAACGATAAGCCACTTAAATCCTGTGCTCTGGGAGTTGAGAGCAAGCCTTGATCAAACAAGTGTTGCTACCATTTCATCATAATGCATACACATATACAATCAATTATGCTGTTGAAAATAACTAACCATTTTGTTTTGGAACGGTGTTAACTAGCTCGCTACTGGTAGTTCCTACTTACCTCTAGAAAAGTTGCGCCGATACCACAACCTTCCAAGCAAAGATGATGGGATTTTAGAAACACGTCATCAAAGAATTTGATGTAACGTTAAAGAAACTTCCAACAGTATTGACATTGCAATCTCCAGTCTAAACGATCGGTGAATACATAAGTGAGAACAGGTAAGGCTTTTGCAATTTTATACTTTAACAGTGCCAGACTTCTGTTGACTCTCTTTTCCTCTGACAGACCAGCGAATGGTTTGTTTACGACACCAACATTCCTAACAGGGATAGGCTGAAAAAGTGAACTGAATAGTGTCACATGATAAGCGAATTGTCACTTCCTGTTGAATGAGAAAGATTGAATTATTCATTAATATGAAGTCTTCGCTGACTATTATTTCCAACGCTTTGTGAGAAACATTATGGGGAAATATACGTCAACTCTGTGCGGCATTCAAATAAAAATATTCACTCTAGAAATTAATTCTGCAATTATCTCTGTAGGCTACTTATTACCCTGCATAAAACACGTCTAACGTCATGGTGCCCATTTCTTTTCATATTAACAGTAGTGGTATGGAAACCCTTGGAATATTTATTTATCATAAATAGAAGGCGGAGCGGCGTTGCACCCCCCCTCCCCCCTGGCTGGGATCCGGATATAAAGCGCGTGAGCACCTCACAGTCTTTCTCCCCGCCCGAAGACGTCTCGCAGCGTCGGAATCGGTCACACTGAATTGATAAGATAGTCCACGTTGAGCAAAATGACGATAAGGTCTGTAATGTGTGGAAGAGCATGTAACTTCGATCAAACTGGATCTAAAAAGAGACTTAAACTTCGAAATATTCCAAGTTATATAATGGTTGCGCTAAACAAGCACGTGTTGCACGCATGCTAAGTGCCTCGAGGTCAAGAATGGCTGTGGTAAGCTTGGCTACTTGGATTTAGCGTTACATGGCCATTTATCATTCTTGTGTTTTTTTTCTGTCCTCATTTCATGTTGATGTTGTGCAATGAAATCGTGTAAAGCACCAATGCACCGTTGGCATAGCTAGCATAGTTCATTGAGGTGGGCATGCAGTCTGCCTTCAACACGGGACTGCAAACTCTGTTGGGTTGGGGGATCCTCTGGGCAGAGTCTTGATCATAATCTTTTCGATTGCACTTAAAATAATGTTTGCAGTAGTTTAATGTTTTAAGGATTGCTTTGGGGGTTGCTTTAAGGATGAATCTATCCCGAACCTGATTTCATGTGAATGAGATTCTTATCGGATCTGACTTCTGAAATGCAACCTGCTATGTTTATGGTAGCACTAGCCTACTAGTCTATGCTGTTCTGTAGCCTTTATAGTTTAATGATCTCCCTGCAAGAGCTGTATTGATGTTGGATCTTATTTCCAGGCCACATGAAAATGGAATTGAAGATGGATCATGATGTCTGTAGGCCACTGAGCTGTAAGTAAGTACCAAACTCCTGTTGCATTCATGTGGTAGTTGTGAAGTGAATTCCTGGGTAATCCTAGTTCTGTTGCCACAGCCCTTTGTTTTGACGTTGCCTTAAGGATGAATCTATCCCGAACCTGATTTCATGTGAATGAGATTCTTATCGGATCTGACTTCTGAAATGCAACCTGCTATGTTTATGGTAGCCTACTTTATGCTGTTCTTTAGCCGGTATAGTTTAATGATCTCCCTATAAGAGCTGGATTAATGTTGGCTCTCATTTTCAGGCCATGTAAAGAGAGAATGGAAGATGGGTCATGATTGTGAGCTGTAAGAAGTAAGTACCTAACTCTTACTACATTAATGTGGTAGTTGTGAAGTAATGACCTTAAATACCTGGGAGATTCTGGTGGTGTCTTGCTTTAAGGATGAATCTATCCCGAACC
Organism: Sardina pilchardus; assembly: GCF_963854185.1. NCBI lineage: Eukaryota > Metazoa > Chordata > Actinopteri > Clupeiformes > Clupeidae > Sardina > Sardina pilchardus. The sequence goes on along the minus strand of NC_085005.1, from coordinate 10,015,047 downwards.
TGACTTCATGTGAATGAAATTCTTATCGGATCTGACTTCTGAAATGCAACCTGCTATATTTGATAGCCTGCTCTATGCTGTTCTTTAGCCTGTATAGTTTAATGATATCCCTGTAAGAGCTGCATTAATGTTGGCTCTCGTTTTCAGGCCATGTAGAGATGGAATGGAAGATGGGTCATGATGCCTGTGAGCTGTAAGAAGTAGGTACCAAACTCTTACTACATTCATGTGGTAGTTGTGAAGTAACGACAAAATCCTACAATTTCCTGAGATATTACCCGTGTTTGTCACTGCAAAACAGGAATCTTTTTTTGGAGGGGAGGGGGGGGGGGGGGGGGGGCTGTTGCTTTAAGGATGAATCTATCCCGAACCTGATTTCATGTGAATGAGATTCTTATCGGATCTGACTTCTGAAATGCAACCTGTTATGTTTATGGTAGCCTACTCTATGCTGTTCTTCAGCATGTATAGTTTAATCTCCCTATAAGAGCTGGATTAATGTTGGCTCTCATTTTCAGGCCATGTAAAGATGGAATGGAAGATGGGTCATGATGCCTGTGAGCTGTAAGTAAGTACCCAACTGAACTCTTACTACATTAATGTGGTAGTGAAGTAATGACCTTAAATGCCTGGGAGATTCTGGTGGTGTCTTGCTTTAAGGATGAATCTATCCCGAACCTGATTTAATGTGAAAATTCTTATCGGATCTGACTTCTGAAATGCAACCTGCTATTTGATAGCCTACTCTATACTGCTCTTTAGCCTCTATAGTTTAATGATATCCCTGTAAGAGCTGCATTAATGTTGGTTCTCGTTTTCAGGCCATGTGAAGATGGAATGGAAGATGGCTCATGATGCCTGTGAGCTGTAAGAAGTAAGTACCAAGCTCTTACTACATTCATGGGGTAGTTGTGAAGTAATGCCATTCTTAACTTTCCTGAGATATTATTATCGGAGAGGCACGTATTGTCGGACGGCACGGGTTGTCGGACACTTCCGTGTATGTGCAACTTAATATTAATTTCTATACAAACTAAGACGGAGGATTCATAAAGAAACGCAAGCACCCACACCATAAGTGTCTCTCAATGACCCATGTACCAAAAAATGACATTTTACTGTGACTTGAAGAGCTGTAAAACACTGTTGTAAGGCTGTATTTACAAAACCGCTTGGAGCTCCGGTGGAATTTTGATTAGCGACGAGCTAACCGTTGATTTACAGCAAAGATTCTAGAGCGGAGCAAGATATTCAGTTAATGTTTAGAATTCCCACGGTAGCCAGCCTCTGTGACGACACCTGAGCTTATCAAAATGGCGCCTATGGAGTCATAGAACGCACTTCAACGTATCGTATTATCCGGTCTGTGATCTATCTTGCTCTGTTGTAGAATCTTTGATGTCAAATGTGAAAAGGCCGACAATATGTACCCCCCCGGCCAGCGCTAAACCCCGAGCATAGTAAACTAAATTGGATATTTCAGGCGATAAAAGCCCCGGGAAGAACCAAGCCAGATATTGTTCTAATCTACACACCTATGGCTACCGAAATATGTGAGGTTCATTTAGCAAATGTTATTTTAAGGTATTGAAAAACATTGTTGTTTTAGAATTTTCGAACGAAACGGCCGACAATTAGGGGTCTTACGATACCTGTTTTGTTTCACTGCAAAACAATCCTTTTTTGGGGGGTGGGGGGTGTTGCTTTAAGGATGAACCTATCCCGAACCTGATTTCATGTGAATGAAATTCTTATCGGATCTGACTTCTGAAATGCAACCTGTGTTTAGGCTTCTCTTTCTAGGTGTATTTTTACCTCTACTTGATGAGACGTTATCCATTTTAAGCGTTTATGTATTTTTCTCCTCAGGGCAGTCCTCATCCACATGAATAAAGCAGTCGATGGTGGTACTGTGCCGGATAATGGGTAAGTGCTGGTCTCCTAGCTTCCGGTTGCAGCTGTTTTGATCGTTTCGTGTGAGATGGGGAGTGGGGGTGGTATTGGTCTCGTGGAGAGACTTGAGGGTAACAATAGTACCTTTTAGGTTCTTTTTAAAAACAAATGTTGTTAAAGGGATGAAGGATTACACTAATTAATGGTACTTCTGCTAATGGATCTGTGAGTTGCCTTAAGGATGAATCTATCCCGAACCTGATTTCATGTGAATGAGATTCTTATCGGATCTGACTTCTGAAATGCAACCTGCTATGTTTATGGTAGCCTACTCTATGCTGTTCTTTAGCTGGTATAGTTTAATGATCTCCCTATAAGAGCTGGATTAATGTTGGCTCTCATTTTCAGGCCATGTAAAGAGAGAATGGAAGATGGGTCATGATGCCTGTGAGCTGTAAGAAGTAAGTACTAAACTCTTACTACATTAATGTGGTAGTTGTGAAGTAATGACCTTAAATACCTGGGAGATTCTGGTGTCTTGCTTTAAGGATGAATCTATCCCGAACCTGATTTCATGTGAATGAAATTCTTATCGGATCTGACTTCTGAAATGCAACCTGTGTTTAGGCTTCTCTTTCTACATGTATTTTTACCTCTACTTGACGTTATCCATTTTAAGCGTTTGATGTATTTTTCTCCTCAGGGCAGTCCTCAACCACATGAAGAAGCGGTCTCTGGTGGTACTGTGCCGGATAATGGGTAAGTGCTGGTCTCCTAGCTTCCGGTTTTACTGTTTTGATCGTTTCGTATGTGGGAGGTGGGGATGGTATTGGTCTCGTTGAGAGATTTGAATGCAACAATAGTACCTTTTAGGTTCTTTAAAGAAAAAATGTTAAAGGGATGAAGGATTACATTAATTAATGGTACTTCTGCTAATGGATCTGTGAGTTGCCTTAAGGATGAATCTATCCCGAACCTGATTTCATGTGAATGAAATTCTTATCGGATCTGACTTCTGAATTGCAACCTTTGTGTTTAGCACTTCCTTCCTCTTTAGTCAAGTGCTGATTTGGTTACATTACCTATTTTAAGAGAATTTATTTATTTAATAAATATTTATTCATTTATCCCCCCAGAGCGATCCTCATCCACATGAAGCGGTCTCTGGTGGCACTGACAAAATGAGTAAGTGCTGGTCTGTCTTGTACTGGTGTCATGTTGCAGCTGTTGATTGCCTGTATTGGTGTGGGAGGGGAAAAAAATTTGTCTAAAGGGTTCTCATAGAAAGACTTGAAGGTAAAACTTGACACATTCAGGGTTTCTTTTATTTGTTAAAAGGATGAAAGTTTATTAATGGTGGTTCTAATGGTTCTGTGAGGGGACACGGGACTGCAAACTCTGTTGGGTTGGGGGATCCTCTGGGCAGAATCTTGATCATAATTTTTTCGATTGCACTTAAAATAATGTTTGCAGTAGTTTAATGTTTTAAGGATTGCTTTGGGGGTTGCTTTAAGGATGAATCTATCCCGAACCTGATTTCATGTGAATGAAATTCTTATCGGATCTGACTTCTGAAATGCAACCTTCATGTTTAGCGCCTCTTAAGTAGTTTGCCTCTAGTCCAGTGCTGACTTAACGACGTTACCCATTTTAAGAGTTTTTTTTTTTTTTGTCTCCCCTCAAGGCAATCCTCCACATGAGCGTCTCAAGGTACAGTGCCAAAGTGCTGGACATGGGAAGCATCATAAAGTAGGCCCCAAGATGTGAACCAATCTCCTAGCAGTGACTCTATCGGACTCCAATACCAGCCCCCCTGATCTGAGTTTTTTTTAAAAGTGCTATTTTTGGGCTCTCCCTCCTGAACTGAACAATTTGTTTCCCAAAACGATGATGGATTGTGTTCTTGGTCTTAATTCATGTAAATTCATTGATTATTAATGTTTCAAAGTCGCTACTTCTACATGGCTCAAATGCACTAGGTTTAAATGACTTTGTGCAATGGTCTGTCACCAATTACTTAAATAAAATGTTTTAAAGTCTCTGGCATTTCAATTGTCAATATATCAATTGTGTTGTCATCTACAGTAGAATAAATATCCCATAAGGGCCTTAGCCTCCACCTTGGCAAAATACAACTAGTTTTCTACAATGAAATACTTGGCAGCAAAAGTGTTTTATTTGGATGCTTGTATTAGGGAGTCAAAATCCCTTCAAATCAACTTAGGGAGTTGTCCGATTTGCTCAGTAAGATCTGACATGGCCACCAGAAGTAGGCCTATGCAGTGAAACACATCTGCTAAGCACCACCACCATGTTTCAAATCCTAGCTGAATTAAGGTGAAAGTCAAGATATAAAAAATATAAAATGGTTATGTATCGCTAATGAGATTGTTGGACAAGAATATCCATAGCAAGTTAATCACACTGTGTACAGCGCACTGTGCTAATTTCCCATTGCAGAAGCAATTCTTAAACTCATGGCTGTGGCCCATCTTACGAAATCCTAACTATAACTTGCAATTTGGCTTAGGATCCAAAGGTGGGCAGGGCAGCTTTTTGTCTCTCCTGCAGCCTCACAATGCAATCTGGTGTCCTAGTTCTAGAATTGCATAAAGTTTGATGTCATCACAAACACTTTAGCTAACAAAGATGTTCTAGATTTCCACACATTCAGTGATGGAATGTAATTCTACTACAGTATTTGGGCTGATTTCAGTACTTGCAGTGTTGTCCTAAAATGGATACCTCAAAACGTCTAAAGGTAATGGAGAAATGTATTTGACAAAGAAAAACCTTAAAAATGGTGAATATAATGTGTTAAACTGTTCTTTATACACACAAAGTCCTCTGCAGGAACTTCTAGAGGGTCCGTCTCTGAGGATTGTAGAATTGATGACCGACTGTTGGACAATCTGAGAGGCTCTCCCAGTTCTGGCACCAAACCTAAGCAGAGTATTTGGAATAGGGAGGAAGTTCCTCGAAAGGTTATTTTCCTTGCTTTTAATATAATAGCATTACTACCCAGTATGATGACAAACTAATTTGGTTTGATGTACATCTTCAGCCTGTGTATTGTAACAGTAATTCCAGTGTTGTAAATTGCTGTGATGTTCTCCCTGGAGGATCATATAGTGTCATCATAAAATTGCATACACTTGCAAGCCTGGCTGTGATCAGTACAAGTCATGAGATCTGTCTCATTAAATGCATGGACTGGGGGAGATGTATTCTAACACAATGCCCCACCCCAATTTAGATACCAGTGGAGAGATGTGGTCAAAAGTATGCCTTAAAAAACCTTATGTATACACACAGGTTGCAGTTGTTCATCCCAGATGTATATCAGAGAGTGATGTAAGTCCACTTGTCAGACAAGCTCAACAGCAGGCAATGGTTGAACAAGGCGAGGTAAATGTTGCCATAATCTGTCATACCCAAGGCACATGTCAGGCCGGAGAACTAGATACACGACAAGCAAATTAATATCAACCTATCATAGTTTCAGTTTCATGCAGTTTATTAACACCAATTAGTAATGGAGATGATTAGCATCTGATAGTTTCTGGTTTCCTTTTGTGCAGGCGAGAACCATTCGGCTCGAAGAGGGCACCACAGTGAGGAATGTCTTCAGGTCCAGCGGCAGTCTGACAGACAGAGAAAACCTAAGGGTGACCATTGTGCCTCAGCAACCCCGCATTCCAAGTGAAGTCATGGGTCCAGAGAGCGTCTTTCATTATTTGAGTGACTCTGATTCTGATTCTGAATCTGAATCTGAATCAGAGTCAGATTCAGATTCAGATTCAAACTTACTCTTTTTGTGGGGGATGTTACAGTTGGCTGCAGATATGGACTCTGACTCAAGTTCAAGATCAAGCTCAAGTTCTAGCTCAACTTCCAGTTCATCCAGCTCTTCCTCTAGCTCAGATTCAGAGACCTAGTTCTATTTCCAAATCACTTTTTCTAAGCAATTGATTAAATCGTCCTTTAAAACTGATCAACTAAAATACATTTTCTCTCAATAAATGATTTTTGCCATATCGCACACTGTTTGATGTGTTATTTCTTTAGTTTGTAGCCATGTCTAGCTATTTGTGGTTCTAATGTGTCTGCACATAGACAAATATAGTAGCCTATACTGTGTCTGCATTTAGAGACTTAAAGAGTCTGTCAGTTATTGTAGCAGGTATGTTGGGCTTATGGTCAACTGTTTTCTCACCGGTTTTGTGGCCTGTTATGGTAAAACGCATGAAAACCAGAACTGGTCCTATTTTTATAGATTAAAACGCTGAAACACACTTGCACTTTCATTAGTTTTAGAATGATAGGCCTCCAAATGATCAGTAGTTGACTTAAGTGTGAACTCATTATGTAAAACGATTGGCTCGAAATGCGCTGATCAATTTGCAACATAAATTCTATGCAAGCATTTGATAGACGATTTTTATTTTAGGTCTACTAGACGGGTTGTCTGGAATTCGATTTACAGTTCCCGTAGTTAATTTGAGATAGCTCTGGTTCCAGTGTACAGACAACTGAGCCCGTGTATGATTGTCTCAGAAACCCCATAGATGCGTGAGAAATCCTGGCGTGAACGTATCCGCCATTTTACATCACCCGAAGTGAAAGAACCCGACCGGACTTACGCCGGGGAGTCGTAGATTTATTTCTTTTCATAAAAACACCCCCAAAATTGAACAGATCCTTACCGTGCACCTTATTGAGCCATCTTAAGGTAACTATATCGTGAACTGTAAATTGCTCGCCCTACATAATGCTGTCTATTTTTTATAGCTGTAGTGTTTCTAAACAATGTGAGAAGTGGTTTGTCTTGTGCTGTAGCCACCCGGCTTTTTGAAAATGGACTCCAGTTATGTGGCGGCACGTTGGTCATTTGGGTTGATTTCAAGATTATGTTGCACCCTGTGAACTCCTAAACAACACGTTAATTAGTACTTCTGTCTTCTTGGTATGCACTGTGTTACATCTGTATTGCAATTGCTGGCATGATAACTTACGACAGACTCATTATTCACTGAGTCCACTGACTGTTGTGATATTCGTTAGCTAACCCACCTAGCCGGCTAGATTTTTTTATTTCAGCTGGATCAATGAAGGTCTAACGTTACATTGACATTCAGTAACGTTATTTTTATGCACCGATCTTTAATTCTGCAGTATGCAAACCCTACACTGATTCATGAAACTGTTCATTGATGCAGATAGCTTGCTAGATGACAAGAGGTTAACGTTTTGACAGGGCATGGCGAGCTAACATTATTTCAGTTAACGTGGGTTGTCTGACATGGAATGATATTTTTTTGTCAGATGCGTTAGCCTCTGCTATAGTTAGCGTGGACAGCTACCTTATGTGTTGCTGAGTGTTGTTTTACCCATCGGGGTATATGAGTTTGACATGACAGACTGACCACAAGCTCACTGGTTTTCAAAGCTAACCTGTAACGTATTCAACTTATCAGGTAATAGGAGAAGACTTGCTAATGTCAGTTGGCTTTCTGAGGACCTTACAGTACAAGCCATTGTAATTTATGTCAGGCATGCTTTACTTTCCAGCCGAATGTAAATATACTCCGTGTTCAGTCACAGTGATCAATGTAAATATGACACGTTTATTTATTACATGTCTTAAGTACACTGTAACGTTGATTATTTGTGAGTTGTGAGCTGTGAGCGGCATGTCAACAAGCAAATCACGGTGATGTGTAGTTAGCAATGATATTGAGCTAGCACTAGCTGCAACTGCAATTGTTGACATAAAACGAAAGCAATCGCTTAACCATACTATAACAGAAACGCGGGAATTCCAGTGTATGGTTACAAACGTAAACCTAATCTTGACGTTTATTAAGTGATGTTGCCGAACTTAGTGACATGCTTGTAGCTAATGTTGTTTTACTAGCTTCCTTTCATGTGCTGTTTTGCCAAGCTGTCTTGCTATTGGCATGTGTGGATGTAGCGCTTGTGATAACAAGTTGTTTGAGGTTAACGCTACTATTGTTTACATCGTTAGTATTTGTTTAACGTTAAGGTAGTAAACACTAAGCAGGCAGTTGACAAAGTCTTAAAGCACTAATGTAATACACTTTATGGCAACATGAAGGTGCCCAACTGGTTAGATGGACCTTTTCCTACAGCAAAACTGGTCGGATGCTTTAAGACTAACTTCACTGTTGGATGTTTTTGAATGGCTTTCCTGTCCCTTTCTGGTGTCTGATAAACAATTTACACAAATTAACTTACATGATGATATATTGATGACCCTGATTCATATAAATTCTTTGATCCTCCCAACCTCTCAATTAATTTGGCCCATTGCATTTGAACAGATTGCTGGAGACATGGCAACAGAACATGTTAATGGAAATGGTACAGAAGAACCAATGGACACGACCGCTGCAGTTACCCATTCTGACCATTTCCAAACTTTGTTAGAAGCTGGTTTACCACAGAAAGTTGCTGAAAAACTAGATGAAATTTACGTAGCAGGTAAGCCTGTGATAAGTACCCAAAACACACTCTCTTTTTCGCTCCCAGATATTTCCTCCTGTGCATGTACTTTGTAAGCTATAGCTATTTGCTCTGCGGAGTGGGAATCAGGAAATCTACAGTAGCCTAGCAACTTTGTGTGGTTGCCTGACAAAATGGGTACTGCAGTTGCAATTGACAAAATTCTCAACGCCTTCAGTAGACAGATTAAACCTTAAGTGCATTGTGTATAGAAGAAAGCACACTGTGTGGATTAGTACACTGTTGTTGGGGGTGGGTGGGGTGGTATGGGGAAGGAGAGGGGGACGGGGGGCTCTGTATTAGAGGTGCTTCTTGGTATGGTCCCATGGGAAAGGAAGGCCAGCTGGGTAGGCTCAGGAACAATAGTAGCAGCTGTCTGATGCTGGGACAGGTGATGTGCCCCTCTAAAGCCTACTGCCTACAGGCACACTAATCAGCAGAAGAGTGGTGTGTGTGTGTGTGTGTGTGTGTGTGTGTGTGTGTGTGTGTGTGTGTGTGTGTGTGTGTGTGTGTGTGTGTGTGTGTGTGTGTGTGTGTGTGTGTGTGTGTGTGTGTGTGTGTGTGTGTGTGTGTGTGTGTGTGTGTGTGTGTGTGTGTGCAGGAGGGGTTGAGGTACATAGAGGTAGGCTTGTGCCAAAGCTATACAATGTGCAGTCTTTCTTTGTACGGTGTTGATAAATTAAATTATTTTTTTTTAATTCTAAGATTAATTATGTGTGTGTCTTTGAAGTGTACCTTAAATGTGAGCTCAGTTGATTGTGGCTTGTTGTATGCATTCATATGACAGGGGGCTTTGTGTGTTGATCTAAATGTCCTTGTGATGCTATTGATTCTCTCTGTGGGAGTAATTTATGGATGGCTATGATGGTTCTTGTCAAGATCTCACTGGACAAAAGAGGTGATTCTTTGTATTTGCTGGTCTTACTGAACAAAAGTCTTATGGTTGACATGTCCCTTTTACCCCAGGCCTTGTAGCACACAGCGACTTAGATGAAAGGGCAATAGAGGCCTTGAAAGAATTCAATGAAGAAGCTGCACTACAAGTTCTCGTTCAGTTTAAGGAGAGCGATCTTTCACATGTGCAAGTAAGTTTGTACTCACTGTTTCGATTAAGATGATAGCCTAATGCTGCTATGGGACTTGGAGGTAAAACGGCAAACCATCCTCTCGTCTCCACAGAACAAAAGTGCCTATTTGTGCGGAGTAATGAAGACGTACAGACAGCGGGAGAAGCAAGGGACCAAAGTTTCAGACTCTACTAAAGGACCAGATGAAGCAAAAATAAAAGTAGGCTGTTTTCCCTGTGTGGTTATTGACGTAAACCTGTAGGCTAATACATCTGTTAGTAAGTGTACCAATTATGTATTCAGTGTGATCATACTGCATGTTGATTGATTGATTGCCTTTGTTCATTTAATTGATTTTGTTCTGGACCGTTGTTAGTAGATTAGAGTAGCTTTCTGATGGCAGTCTGATGATTTTGGCAGACGCTGCTTGAGAGAACCAACTACACACTCGACGTGACGACAGGACAGAGGAAGTACGGTGGACCCCCGCCAGAGTCTGTGTACTCAGGACATCAGCCGCATGTTGGCACAGAGGTGAGAACCCTGTCAGCAACACTCTACATCCTCCTGCACTGTACAAGACTGTGAACTGTGGCCCAACCGAAGCATTGCCAATTTGCCAAACAAACAAGTGTGAAAGATTCCTCACATAATCTCGATTTGAAGTGGCTTCTTCTACTGTGAAATGTATTAGTTCAGAGCCTGACACAATATTTGTCACGTTACAATGACAATTGAGATTATCCATATGATGAATTATGTACTGTACCTTGGCTACGATGATCATTTACCGCTATGAAAGAGTGTCAAACTCCAGTGTCCTTCTGAACTCTGGTTTATGAGTCTTCTTTAACCTTTGTAACTTGAATCTGTGCCCTTTTCCTTTTAGATATTTGTTGGGAAGATTCCAAGGGATTTGTTTGAAGATGAACTGGTGCCTTTGTTTGAGAAGGCCGGCTCAATCTGGGACCTGCGGCTCATGATGGACCCTCTCACCGGCCTGAACAGGGGCTACGCCTTCATCACTTTCTGCACTAAAGACGCCGCACAGGAGGCAGTGAAGCAAGTGAGTGTGTCTGTCTCATTGATCTGTTCGGCTGGAGTGTTCAAATCAGCTTGTATACAAGGATACAAGGATACAAGGAGGTTTATTTGTCTAATGCATATGATTACTAAAGTAAAAAAATGCAGTGAAATTGTCAGTTCCTTCGGGGGATAGGGGTAGTAGTAGGCTTATAGACCCTTTCTATTGCATAAACAAACATTTGCATTCCTAAGACATATCCGGTGGCACAAAAAAAAACACATTGAGCTAATGTCACTTAGGGACAAACAAGAAATAAAATAATTATAATAAAATAGTTTTTTGTAGAGCATTACGCTAAAGTCTGATTCGTTTTCAATTCAAAGTATATGCGTTGGTTTTGAGCACCTCAACTGGAAATCCTCTCGGAAGATATTGAATGGGTCTATAGCTTGTGCAAATAGCACTGAAATAGATTTCAGTTTGATCGTGTCAAAGCCATTGAAGTTGTGCACACTGATTTTTATATGAGCCACTGGACTTTCTTGTATTAAAAACAGATTCCGTTTATTAGACTTTATTGAGCAGCTGCTGGGTGCTGTTAATGCTCTGTGACATTGTAGAATGCATCATTGTAAACTCGTTATTTTCCACATTGAATGATACCCCGTGTTGGTGTGTTTATGAAGATATTTTTAGAAGCTGACTTTTAAATGTGACAATTATGCAGAACACATTTTTTACAAGCTCCTGTAATGTGATCAAGACCTACCATTCAAAATGAACATTATTCTGTTTCTCATCTCATTTTTCCACAGTTTAACAATCATGAAATTCGCCCGGGCAAACACATTGGAGTGTGTATATCGGTTGCGAATAACAGACTGTTTGTTGGGTCAATCCCCAAAAGCAAAACGAAAGAACAGATCGTGGAGGAGTTTTCTAAAGTCACAGGTGAGACATGGTCTTTTGTGTGGATGCCTTATGTATATTTTAAGTGAAGTGAATAATTGATGCTGTGACAGATTGATCCATTGGAGGTCATCAGGCTCCTCTCTGACTGTGAACACTCAGTCAGGAGTGTTGTGTGGCTTCACTTTATTGTCACAAGCTGGGAACACTAGAAAGACTTTTAAAATTATTCTTTTTTTAAAATGTAGGACTTCCTGCCCCACATAGAAGAAAAATGACCACGTCAGTTTTTCTTTAGGCTGTCATTGCTATTACACCAATAAACTACTACTGTACATGACCCATTAAATATTTCCTCTTTTGCCCCCCCCCACGACAGAGGGTCTTAATGATGTCATCCTGTACCATCAGCCCGATGACAAAAAGAAGAACCGAGGCTTCTGCTTCCTAGAATACGAGGACCACAAAGCAGCCGCACAGGCCCGGCGGCGGCTCATGAGCGGCAAGGTGAAAGTCTGGGGCAACGTGGTCACGGTGGAGTGGGCTGACCCCATTGAGGATCCAGACCCCGAGGTCATGTCTAAGGTAACGCAGTCTGTTCACTCTTTGGCTTCAGCATGGCAGGAGGGTAGAGCCTTCCCTTTTATAACTTCACAGTTGACAGGTTTCATGGTCCCAGGTTGAAGCAAGAAAGTCCTGTTAATGTTGTCAGCAGCTGTTAAATTCATGAGGCGTTTATCAAACATCAGGCAAGGAAATGCAGAAATGGACTCAGCAGAGTCAGCTGGCATTATAAATAAGATGTAACTGCATCATGGCAGGTTATTCTTAGGCAGTCTGAGAGCACTGCAGGTGTTGGTGGTATAGATTGGACATACAGTATATAGCCTTTGTGTTGGATCTGTAGGAGGTGGTATTGATTTTAATTGGATATGGAAGTTATACTTTGCTGGTTGTGTAGCTACAGCTGTAACTGAAATGTGAGATATATGCAGCGCGTGTGTGTGTGTGTGTGTGTGTTAATGCTAGACATGGCCTTTTGATGGCGATTATCACATTTTTTATTGTATCTTGCATCATTTTGTTCCAGGTCAAAGTTCTGTTTGTCCGAAACCTTGCAAATAGCGTAACGGAAGAAATACTTGAAAAAGCATTCAGTCAGTTTGGTAAGCTGGAACGTGTAAAGAAACTGAAAGATTATGCCTTCGTTCACTTTGAGGAGCGGGACGGAGCCGTCAAGGTAAGCGACTCGAGCGCGTCTGCTCTCATACTGTTCAATATGGACAGCGGAAGTCTCGCTTGCTTATCTAAACTTCATGTTGTGCTGGGAATCTGTGCAGGCTCTGGCTGAAATGAATGGGAAAGAGCTGGAGGGTGAGCCAATTGAAATTGTTTTTGCAAAGCCCCCCGACCAGAAGAGAAAAGAGCGAAAGGCCCAGCGGCAGGCAGCTAAAACACAAATGTAAGGCACCAGAATACCCTATAAAAAGATCCTAACGAAATATGTTTCTTTTGGTTTAAATAGTGCTGAATGGTTGGTCCTTGCTTTGTCCAAAGCCTGTTTCCCTCTACCTCCATTCCCCAGGTACGATGACTATTATTACTACGGCCCCCCTCATATGCCCCCTCCCCCTAGAGGTCGGGGCAGAGGCGGTGGTGGTCGGGGGGGTTATGCCTACCCCTCTGACTACTATGGCTACGAGGACTACTATGACTACTATGGCTATGACTACCACAACTATCGCGGTGGCTATGACGATCCCTACTACGGTTATGACGACTATCAGGCACCGCCAGCCAGGGCCAGAAGCAGCCGAGGGGGTGCACGAGGAGGCGCCTCTCCAGCCAGAGGGAGAGGAGGGGCAGGGGCGCCCCGGAGCCGAGGAGGGTCTGGCGGTTACCCCCAGCGAGGCGGAGGGGGTCCAGGAGCGAGCCGAGGGTCACGGGGGTCCAGAGGAGGTGCGCAACCGAGAGGCCGCGGGGTACGTGGTGCGAGGGGTGGCCGCGGTGGAAGTGTAGGAGGAAAGCGCAAAGCTGACGGGTACAGCCAGCCAGATTCCAAGCGCCGCCAAACCAATAATCAGAACTGGGGCTCTCAACCCATTGCTCAGCAACCGCTACAAGGTGGTGATCATTCTGGTAACTATGGTTACAAATCTGACAACCAGGAGTTTTATCAGGATTCTTTTGGGCAACAGTGGAACTAGAACTGTAGGGCTGATTTTTATTTCATAATTTTTATTTTTTCCCTCAAACCCTCTCCTTTTTTTTATCAAACGAAAGAAACTGAAAAAAGACTCAATCTGACATCTGATTGGCCCTTCAATCCATATGGTTGCTTACCGTTTACTAATTGGTTATATCTGGCACGGTTTTTAATGTACATATTTTCAATAATCCGCTTGGACTTGAAAAGTAGTCACTCTGTGCTTCGGGCGTACTGGTTTTATTGTTTTAAATTTGTGTTCAATCAGTGATCTATAATCTCGGATTTGAAAGAAAAAGAAAAAAAAAAAATTTTACTTATGTGCTCAAACATGTCTATTTGGCTTTATAGCATCTTGTATGTTCATAGCAATTTTGGTCTCCATGTCTTAAGTAGGTGACCGCTGCAAAGCAAATATCTCCTCATATTGTATTTACCATAAAGACCATTTGTATGTTACAAAAGAAAATGCTAGTACAATAGCGTTGTTGTTTTGGGGGGGAAAAAGACTTTTTTGGCTTTACATTTTGGCTTGTACTTTGCTGTTTTGTCTGCTTTAATAAACATTACACGCACCAGTGTACGAAAAACAAACTCAAATTGTGTTTCAAATTCATGTTTCGGCAAATTTTCTCCTTAAATTGCCTACAAATTTAAAGCTCCTTGTGGAAGAAAAGGACGTAAAGGTTTGCCTATGTTAGCCACATGCTGCAACCTCACTTATGCATGCCATCAAATTTGTAATCACCAAGTCGGCATCCTCTATCCACTTTCTCCAACTTTTATATGTATGTGTAGTGACATACTCCATCATTTCAGTTACCGCAAACCCAAAAGCATATGTTGATTTAAAAAAAAAAAAAAAAGTTCTTCCATTGGGGAAAAAAGACTTTGAGGGATTTTGTTAAAGAAATCCCACCAAAACACAGATGTTTCTAGCTATCAGGATAATCTTGTGATGGAGCATCCATCAATTTAGGAACCAGAGATCACAGGAAGCACAATTTGATTCCTTTTGACAGGAGAACTCGGCAAAATCAGACAGAATATCTGTCTCCAAACGCTTTTAACACTGATCTGGCTCTGCATGTACTTACTTCTAAGACTAAAAACTTCCAGGAAGTAATTGGCATGCATGCACTTACCTGCCTCTAGACTAAAACTTCATTTTTTTAAAAAATAACAATAATAACAAATAACAAAAATAACAGGCCATAACTTTTTCCCCCACTATTCTTGTCACCAGTTAGACACACCAGTATCACTGTTCTGCTTGTTTTCCTTAAACCATAGTCTTGTGCATGTGAATTGGAAGGATGTTGGTGGTAGTGATAGTGACTGCCTTCAGACATTTTTTCCCCCTCTTTTTTTCCCCCCTCTTTGTTTAGTTCTATCGTCTCAACATCCCCAGTGATGTTCTCAATCTAATTACGTCTGCCATGCACTTATCTGTATTTTTAGTTTGTGTTTGTTTATGTCTCTGTTTAAAGCTCAGATGCTTGAATTATCTCCTAATTGTTTCCTTTTGTTACCCGACAAGCAGGGAAAAGGGGCCGAGGACGGTGCTGACCAGTCACTATGAAGACTAACTTGGAATAGGGGGTTGCACCAGAAGCTGCTGCCAGTGGATTCGATGGTAAGGTCATTTCGGCGGTCCAGTGCTACTACAGCCTTACAGAAGCATATCTCCAAGACTGCCACACAAGAGCAAACGCAACATGTTTTTGGACTTTTGCAGTGTTTAGACATCAACTCCCCACCATCTGTACCCACTCTTCAGCACCCTATCTGTCCCCAAAGAGTTTGCCATTTGTAGTTGAACATAATTTGTTTTCCTGAGGACTCCTCAGAAAAACATTTTTTTTTTTTATTTTATTTTTTTTATTATTATTATTGTAATGAAAATCTTAATTTGCACTTTGCCAGAATTCAAACAGAGGATTGACATAAAGGTCAAAACCCAGTCCTAGCTAACAACAAATGCACTTAAGAAATCATAGACTTCCGCGAGGTCTTACCACTTTAATGTATATTAGGATTCATCACCTTTCTTTTGTTTTCTTTTATGTTGAGTTAGCTGGGACTGGTGTCTTCTGTACAGAGAGAATCCTCCATTAGAATTCTGGAGTTAAGTTTGATGTGGCTCTGAGGAGCATGATGCTATGTATATTTTTGTGCTAATTTTAGCTTTATCATGGAATATGTCTACTTTTTTTTATTATTGATCATATGGATGATGTTTGCAGTCTTTTTAAGGTGTAACCACCTGGCATGAACAGTCAGGCATTCCAGGCATGTGGTTCTTTTCAGAACTAGTCTATTTTTGTTTATTTCTCTTTTTTTCTCTTTTAATAAAGGGTTGGTTAACTACCTCAATATGGAGGATTTAAACTGCCCTATCTTTACTGTACATAGGGAACCTTGTGATGAACGCAGGGCTTGACCCAGCTCCTGCAAATTAGGTACAAGGGCAACATCAGAACTCTCTTTGTGTAAAGTTAGTTTTTTTTATATATATATATGCTGTTTCCCAGACATTTCAAACCATGAAACTGGGCCTTGTCAAACTCATATGAGCTTAAACAAGCCTTGCCTTCATTATCTTTCAACAGGATAGTTATTGGTTGTATCATAGTTCTAGGAAAACTGTTACTTTTATAAAAACAAAAACTACAAAAAAAGCAAAACAGCGCCAACTACTTTTTAAAAAGAGGTTCTGCAGTATCCCTTTTTACTCAGTGGAACAACAGGTCTTAACTTTTTTATACAACCGCATCCTTTTATGAAGGCGTGCTCTTCTACACTATGATGTCTAAAAGCCATCGTGCATACTATTCATGTAGACATAACTGACCGTAAACATTGGAGGAGCTGCCTCTGGTCACCATCTTAGACTACACCTAGTAAGTGAAGTAAGAACAGCAATAGCTGGAGTAGAGACTACCCCAGTTCTAAAGGGATACTGCAGCTTTGAGCTTCTTTTTCTTTACTCCATGGATTGTGATATGCAGGGTTTTTCTAAACACTACACTCCTACAGGGAGTCAGCATCATCTTCAACTCTTAGCCAGGTTTATGAACCAGTTTGTTGGTGGCTAACAAGTGTTTTTTGCATTCCTGCAAATAAATTGTTTTATATTGTAAATTAAGTGGTGTAACTTATTTTTAATAAAGTTATTGATTTTCTTTATGTGTTGATAGTGTATTAATTTTGTCAAATGATTCCAGGTTCAACAAAATATACTAGTCTCATTGATCAGGGATTCTTGACCTTACTTCTCACTTTGACTAAACTTTACTAACTGACAGTAAACAGCATTCATTAGCAGTCAGGAAACTGTGTATGTAATCTTACTTTGCTGTAAATAAATTGACATTCTTCTGACTGCAATTTATGATTTTTGCAGGCATTGCTACTGCCGTTTACCACAGCCACTTTTGTCACTTTTTCATCAGTGATCAGGCAGGTAATCTGTCGCCCGATGGAAATGCTAGTTATAGGGGGTGCCTCTCATTTGGGCTTTTATACATCCTCCCTCGCTCCTCGATCCTCTCTGATCGACAAAGAATGATGGGGCGAAAACAATGGGATAGTCTATCCAGTGTTAGTTACAGATCAGTGGGAACGCCCCTCGAGGATCAGGGAGGCATGTTGAGAAGCACCTATGGTGTCCCACACTCCCTGAAAGGAGATCTAGGTGGGCGTGGCCAGGCTAAGAGGTTACTTCGTGGCTATTTGTTGGTGATATTGTGTTCTCTACCATGTAAGGATTGGGAGAGCACTGTAAGTAACACTCCATAATGACACATTAAATACCACAAGAGAAAAAATTTTGAAAAAAGAAACATTTATTTTCCAAACTTGACAACACCTATCATTGACTAAATGTCCAATACATTTTGTTCTAAAAAACAAAAACAAAAAAAAACTTTAGTCAGTGACTAACAGTACAAGATGTGTGTACATCACATACACATGGACCTTAATGGTACTACACTACACAGACGTTGAAAGCATGTTACCTTAAGACCAAACCCAAATTAACAGGGTCTTTCAGGGTCACCAGTGAGACTTACACAAATCCACTATTACTCTTGACTGGATATTCAGCACCATGGTAATATGAGGTTTTTAAGGCCAGTAGTTGGTCCAACACAAGCAGATGACAGCCTTGCAATTCCAAACCAGAACCTGGTAGTGCTGATTGTTCACAGGCCTGAATACCCCTTCCACAAAGGGTAACTCATCATAAACAGGTTAATCCTGTTACAGGATTCCTTTATTTTCTGAGAACCATTAAGTGTGTTTACCCAAGACCAAACACTCATTTGTTGAGCAACTTCTCTAGAATAGAAAGAAGCCGCTCCTCTCTCTCCATATACAACCTCTCCATCCTTTCGTGTCGTTCTCTAAACTCTGTTTCCCTCCTTTCCTCCCTGTCTCTGAACTCTTGCTCCCTTCTCTCCTCCCTCTCTCTAGCTTCTCTGTCTCTACGAGCTTCTCTTTCCATGGCATCCCTCTCTCTCCGACCCTCTCGCTCTACTGCCTCCCTCTCTCGCCTCGCCTCCCTGGCGATGGCCTCTCTTTCCCGCCGTTCCTCTCGCTCCACGGCTTCGCTCTCCCGCTGCTCCTCCCTCTCCAGAGCCTCCCTCTCCCTCAGTTCCTCTCTCTGTATCCATTCAATGTCCCTCTGCTGGTCACGGTCCTCTTGCTTGCCCAGGAACTCCAGCATGACGTCGGTTGAATTAGTCCTCTGCCTCTTTATTGGAGGAGGGGGAGGGAGAGGGAGAGGAGGAGGGGACTGGGGGTCCACAGTCAGTTCCAGGGAGTGGACCATGTCATCATGGTCAGTAGAGATAAAAACTGCAGGCATCTTTATGTTACAGGAAGGCTTGATTTCTGGGATCCTCCCCCCAAGGGCATCCTCCATCTGGCTGTACCATCTCCAACTCTCAGCTGCAGAATCTGTACCACTTTCCATTGACACTCTTTTTAGGGTCTACAAAAACAAAACAATATTAAACAACGCCTTTGATAAAATGGGCATTTTTTTTCAGCTTCTAAAGAACAACCTATAAACACATAAACTTACCACATATTTTTGTTTGAGATTTTCCCATTTCTTCTTAATGAATGCTGGTGATACTAGCCCTTCCAACCCTCTCTCTTTGACAAACACTCTGTGTAGAGGGACATGCACAAAATAAGTTCAAGAAAAACTGAGGAATACACATAGCAGAAATAATATGAAAAGAAAAAGATGCTTTTTAAGTCGACTTCAGATCCCGGAAAAAAAGAGCTAATCACTTACTCGTAACCTCTGATGGCAGTCAATCTCCTGCCTGAGAAAATACCCGCATTGCGCGCTCGCCAGTCTATCAACATGGCGGTATCATCATTAGTCCCTATGATAAATCAGGGGGGGAAACACCAGATAAGCTGTTTGTTAAATGCATTCGAGAGACGTAGAGACAGTAATGGGAGTCAAGTGATTACCATTTTGCTAGCAGATCAAATTAAATTCAAATCACTTATCTACTGCGGATAGTTACAATAACTAATTAGATATGTTGCCTACAACTCTCACTGATGAGTTGGATCACTTCATTATTGTAGCACTTTAAGTCAGGAAGGCGTTTTCAATACATGCAATAGCGGGCAAGCTCATTACTCATCGAACATGATACGCCAACGTTACCAACGGTAAATACCTCAAAATATGCGCATTAGGTTACAAATGCTGGTTTGGAGAAGGCCCGAATGCAAATGCACCAAATTATTTACATTATGCTGTTAAAGAAGCCGTTATATTAACATAACCAACGAGCATACTCACACTTGTAAATGGAGGCCGCCATGTTTTTCAAAACACTCAAACAGACCCACCCCCAGGATGATATGATGTTGACGACTGCCATCCACTGGTGTGGAGGTTGAACAACTTAGCAGCTAGTAGCCTCAGATGTTGGTTTGTCTTTGCATGCTGTTGTAGTAGCAACAAGCAAGTAGCTGGCGTTTGGAAACACAATTAAATATTATAGTTTTTTCGTAAAGGTAGCTTCTGGATGGATACTGTTGTTGTACCAGAAGGTACAACATTTCTCTCTGGCTCACCCGGGTACGGGGTACATCCACCTGGTGCGGAAGTATAAGTTGCCCAATGACTACTTCGAAAACGCCCACAACGCTCAGTAATAGAATCCGATTGGTTTGTTCAGCGAGTGTAGTGACATTTTATTGGCCACGCCGGGAAATTTGAAATTCGGGTGTGGACGTCAAAGATTTCGCATAGGCCGTTGTGTTGCAAAAAACAACAAGGGTAGTTGTAGCACGTTTCAGTACTGCGGTAGTTTTATACGTTTTAATGATATAATTTGTATCACTTTTAAATGGGAGTTTATTAAGGACCATAGGAATGGACGTTGATACATATTTACAGTAAGTTTAATCTTCGGAAATAACTTGACACATTTCTGAATGTCCCGTAGTCTGGCCTGGTTAGCTCTGGCTCGCTTAAAACGGCGCATTTGTGTTTTAATTTTCTCAAACTCTCTGATAATGTTATCAGCTTTCGTCATAATTTTGTATGATAAATATAATTGCTCTTCAAGCGATTACTTGGCTTTTATATCATAACCATGTTCCAGTGGAATGGACTAATATTAGTTTACTGTCTTGCCAAAAATCATCATGATGTTACTAATCTGCTAAATGGCCAAGCATGATAAGCACTGTCGTTAGATGCGTATGGTAATTAAAAACGTTTTCTAAGATTGCTACTGTTATTTGCCATTTGACCGATGTAAGAACAAATCATATTTTGCAGAGCGTTTGAAGGATCCTTGAGCACATATTCTGGAGATGACCCACTTGATCCATGGGATAGGTAGGCTATATGGTATTGTTGTTGCAGAGATCTGGAAAAGTATGGAATTCTGAATCACACAAGTGTGTATGTGTGTGTACATCTGTGTTAGTATTAGAAAAAGTATTACATACATTTGTGTGTGTGTGTGTGTGTGTGTGTATGTGTGTGTGTGTGTGTGTGTATATGATTTAGAAAAAGTTATTTGTTATACTTTTTCTAAAAACTAACACACAAGCTACATTGAAAAGTGAACACAGTGTACCGTTAATGTTAACATTTGTATTGTGACTGTGTTTACATAGATTTGTGCAATTCCTGGAGGGGAAGCTACCTCAACAAGAAAGGAAAAGTATGTCTGTTGTATTTGATCGTCTTGTTCAAAGATTTCTACAAGAGGAACGGTATCATAACGACCCCCGATTCGTCGACCACTGCATTAAATGTGTAAGTTCAGACTGCAGCAGGTGAAGTTTCCACGAATCAAGATCTTAGATTTTACATTATGGGTGCAGGCCTTACCATTTGTATTTTAAATGTTGGTGTCACATTTATGCATGATAGAATAGAGCCTCATCAGTAATGAAGAATGAACTTCAGGGCTCCCAGGGGTCATGGTATTGCTGAAATATTATGAAATTTTGATGAAGTCTATTCCAGACATGACAAATCAGGGATTTTTTTTAAATTTGGGGTCATGGGACATCATGGGATTTTGTTATAGCAGTTTAAAATTGACTTGCCAAAATACATTAGGCCTAATACAAATATATTTCAATGCAGAATTTATTCAATGCCCATGTATTCATCCTCTGCTCTAAAGAAGTAAAAGATTATTGAAGGCTATGTGGCTACTCTGAAATCCTTGGTACCAGAATGTTGTACCATTCATGATGGGTTATGGAACTTTAGTTCTTTTGTCAGGGAGAGGTCATGGAATTTTACATTTGACTTGAGTGGGAACCCTGTATCCTTTTTCAAACATAATTTTTATTTGTTTATTATTATTATTCAATCTTTTTTTTTTTTTTTTGCCTTATTTCAGGCTAGCTTTTATGATGATCCCATCAAAGTGTACAGTTATGTCCATAGCCAGGGCATTGGAACCAGAGCGGCAACGTTGTACATTGCCTGGGCCCAACAATTTGAGAAAAATGGTCAGTTGCCACAAGCTGAAGCAGTCTATCAAAGAGCTGTGGAGAACCAGGCCCAACCCGTAGACACCGTGCTTCAGCACTACAGGTAACAATAAAAAAAATATAAATTAAATGAAATAATGGATGGTCCTCTTTGAGGCAGAATGCTAATTAAGATTGATCTGCTCGTTTTACAGGAAGTTCCAGGACAAGGTGTTGAAGCCTCAGACCGGTGCATCTGGTATGCATGCTGTTCAGCTTGCTTTATGATTATGATTTATTTGTGGCATCATCATTCATGTTAATTGCATTTACATCTTTTACATAGATGTGCCGAGGAGCCCTCTTCAGAATTCACAGTTAGCCAATCAACAGTCTCGACCAAGAGAAATACTTCAGCAACAGTGCAAGGTAGGTTGAAAACATTTCTGTGGCGTTTTTTATCATTGTTGTGTTAATCCAATGTGTGACAGTGAACCACTGTCTGTGTCCAGGAGCCTGATCCGCCCCAGTTTCCAGATGACCGAACGGTTCGCATGTAAGTTTTATCACCTCCGTCTGTGAACTTAAATTGCCATTTTCAGTTGAGTTTCTCTTTGTAGACACATTGCTTTTTTTTTTGTTGTTGTTGTTTTTTAACTTCTGCAGAATTTCCAAGTCAGAGTATAACCCATCCAACCAACCCAAAGCCCAGAGTGCACCTCTGCAGCAGGTGGCCATGTACTGTACGAGTGAGTTGGTCTGCGAGGGTTCAGAGTACTGCTTTGAGGAGTTGAGAGCGAATCGCTACTGGGCCAAACGTAAGCAGCAGGCTGAGCTCCGAGAACTGGGTGAGTGTTTACGGAAACCACAGTCACTGGTTCATCAACAAAAGATGGGTCCTGTTTGCACTTGGTTTTGAATTGCATCTCAGGTGATCACTTCACAAGTAGGCTAGGCCGTGTGAGTAATATAAAGGGCCATCAATTTGTGTAGTGCTCAAATTGTTCAAATTATCTGCCAAAGTTGTCTAGGATGCATTTCTTCTTTTTTGTGTAAATGATAAGTCGTCCTGCTAGCTCCAGTAAAAGTAATTTGATCCTTTCCAATGAAATCTGAACACAAGTGGTCAGCTTGACACCTGGAAGATGCATGATGGCCACAAGGGGAAATGGAAACGTGTTTTGGCTGTACATTTGTGACCCATAAAGTTGCTTCTATATTCAGGGGGTAGAAACCTTGTATAGTCATTATCAGAGGTGTGTTCAAATGAAAACATTCCATCTCAAAGGTAATACTTTCTGTCCAACTCCCAGCTCCAATGTTCACGGAGAACTACCTCCTAAAACTGTTTGCAAATGTTCACCTATGATTGCGAATTTGAACACAGCTCTGGTACTTTGGTATTCTAATTAGGACCTGTGTCAGAGTGAACTGCTGATAGATCGTGAGAGCAGGAGATTATTACACTGGGTAAACCCAGCATGATCTGCTGGTGATTTGGTTTTCTCCCTGCAGCTCAGGCTGGAAACCTGCACACACTTCCTTTCCACGTTTGCTGGAACCAATCACAAACTGACTTCTCCAGCAGGCAGACTCTGATCGTTGTTCTTATTGGTTGACGGACTATCCGAGCGTACAGAGTCATTTGGACTATGCCCGTTGATCACGCCTCTTGTGCAGTACAAATGCAGCGCAGGATTTATTTACTGAGCTTAGTCTGGTGATAGCCAGCCTAGGATTTTGGGATGGCTTTTTGGTTGATGGCTGTTTCCCGTTGACAGAGGAGGAGCAAAGGAAGGCTCGAGAGGCAGAAGAGGAGTTGAGACGAATGCAGGAACTCCTGAATAAACTGGACAACAAATCCCCCGTTCCACTAGCAGACTCGCAAGCATCTAGCAGACATCATGACGGCCACCAGGTAAGAATCAATGTGCTTTTGTCAAAGTCGCATAGCGTTGGTGTAACATTTAGAGGACAGTCTGTCATTTGCTGCTGACGTTATTTACACAAGATGATGCTCAAATAGCTTTTAATGTACCGCATAGAGTGATGAATCATAAACGTTAGTGTTGCGATATCCTGGGCGGTATTATAGATCTGATATTTGTCGGTTTTAAATATTGGTGGTGGTAGTCCCTGCACGTCCATTGAATGTGTCCACAGTAGTTTTGGTGAAATAGATAGATAGATAGAGTCTTTAACGTCCTATAAGAATATTCTTTTTTTCACACGTATCATTACATTCCACAAAAAGACAGCAGTGTCTGATGTTAATGTCACAGCCTACATAATGAATAGACAAGGGACAACGTTGATTATAACATTTGTATTGCTCTTGTGCTAGGAGAATCATGCTGCGCTATCAGCTGCAGGTCATCCGGAGCGAGCGGCACTGACGGCCCGACCCTCGGCGGCGCTCGGCAACCGGCTCTCTCTCAGCCACCGGCCTGCGTCGACCTTCAGGCCCAGCTTGGCCCTGCCGCCGAGTCAGGACCCGGGGCCCGGCGCCAGGCGGAAGTCCAGGCCGTTCGCCTCCGCGGTGTGGGGCCCGGGCGGGTCGCTCGGGTCGCTCCCTCCATCTGGTCAGCTGTGTCCCCTGGAGGAAGCCGAGGCCTCCCGCCACGAGGTCGCCTCCCTCCAGCAAGCTTCGGCGCCGGCCGGTCATCCGTCCGGGTCTCAGATCTCGCCCAGGCCGGCCTCGCCAGCCGTTGCTGTGGCTACCGCTACCGCCGCCGGCGGCGCGTCCTCCCTTCAGACCTCCCTCCTGCACCGCCAGTCCAATATCGCCGTGGAGACCGCGGCGGACACTCTCTCCGTCCGTGGTCACGGGGCGCCCGTCTCCTCCGAGGTCCCCTACGGAGCCCTGAGTCAGAGCGGCCTCTCTGCGCTGAGCAGCGCGGAGCCCCTGCGCTCCCACCACAGCAGCAGTTTCCACCAGCCCCTGGAGGACGCAGGCCAGTAAGTGTGTTACAGTCGTTTTCTGTGTGTAAGCCGCAGGACAGTGTTTTATGCAAGCTAAAAGAAACAACCATGTTATTACCATATTAACTGTCCCCGTGTATTAACCTCATAGCTGAAGACATTTTGCAAAATCAAAGTGGAAGTCGCGTCTAATACAGTAGTTGGGAAATTATGGTACCATTGAGGAGCCGCTAACCCACTTTTTAAAATGACTCCCTTATACAAATCTTTGCTTCGAACTCTTTAGGTTGTAGGGTTGTATTGTGTATGCGATTCATCTGGCTCAGTCATCTGTTGGGTGCTCTCTTCAATTATCTGTTCAACGGCTGGCTACTGTCCAAAGATCACATTAGCTTGCAGCATAAATTCATTTTGTCAAGGGCTGTTGTCGTTCACGTAAATAAATGGCAGCCTTTTTTTATGAATCGGAGCGTCTATGCGTGCATTGGTTTTTGTTTTTTTGCTTTTGTTGAGTAATTGTGGTCTGCTCCTTGGCTTCAGTCCAAGAGTCATGTCAGATGATTGTGTTGGTGTGTGGTGTGTGTTGTGGCTTGCCCTCATTTCTCAAGTGTCTTAATTGGTTCTCTCTCTCTCTCTCTCTCTCTCTCTCTCTCTCTCTCTCTCTCTCTCTCTCTCTCTCTCTCTCCTCCAGTGATGTTTCAAAAGATGGGGCGGATGGGGAGATCAACAGAGAAGGCACCAACAATGGTGGGTGATGCATCATGATTAACAAAGTCGTACACAAAGGCCTACATCATTGGACCAGACAGCCTGAATGCTTCTGGGTTGTACGTGAAATCCATTCTGGATTAATATCTGTATTTTAATTGATGCACTTTTCACTGTTTTTATGTTGAAGAACAAAAGAGCTACATTTCCATATTTGTTCGATAAATGTCAGCTGTTTTCAGTTACGTTCCTATTAGCATTCTAGGACAATAGAGCTGCATTTTGAAAATGTACATTTGAATTTAAATAAATGTCAGCTTCATCATGTAGCAGGAGCAGGTGGGCCATGGGGGTCAGATGGATCTGCTGTCATACCACACACACTCACTCACTCACACACACACGCTGCTGTTTGTCATCCGGTCAGTCTCACTGGTGGGCCAGGGCAACCACTCCCACATCACTCCAAACACCTCCCTCGGGCTGGTCCAGGCAACGCCGTCTCGGGTTCTCCCCTCTCCAACTGTCCACACGCGGGAGGCACTCGGTGAGCTGCTGCTTCTTCCTCTTCCTCTTCCTTGTCTTCCTCGTCTTCCTCTTCCTCTTTCTCTTCCTGCAATGGATTAGTAAAGAGCCAGGACACACATCCATTTACCACCCTCTTTAATATCTATCTACTATCTTCATTCTCACAAATCTTGACAGTTTTAGCCGCAATCTTCCATAAGGCCACCAGAGGGCGCAATAATGTAAATGTATGGCTGAACTATTTGCTTAGAGAAATCCCTTACTCTGGGTTGTTCCTCCAAAATTAATTAATTAAATAAAATAAAAAATCAGTTAGGAATAAACACAGGCTTTTTCAGATTAAATAAAATATCAGAAAGCCTCAACAATTTTAGGTGTGATGGTTATTTTTAGAAATCAGTTAAAATAGGCTCTTCATTTTAAAACATACTTTGCCCTAATAATGATAATTTCTGAAATGTCACTTGTCACTTAATGCTTTTTTCCTACATTTAGATCTGATAATGGACATGTTCCAGGCCCCAACCTTTGCACCAGATGGCCTTTCTCACATTGCTGAGGAGAGTCTCAACTTTGGACATTCAAAAATCAGTAAGACATAGGGGTTATGTCCCCAGTGTCAGTCACACACACCATCTGAATGATTTACAAAGACATGAGAAGTCTCGTGTGCTCCACAGTTCTGTCGAGTTTTACTCGGGTTAATTAGGTGTGAGTGCATCCCTCCCTCATCCTCTTGATTCCCTTCAGGTAAACCAGCTGTGCCCCAGCCGGCTGCTGCTGCCGCTGCATTTTTCACCGTCTTCCAGGATGAGAATGACCAGGAGAATGGAGGGTAAACAATCATACTGGGAACATACTTTCCCAAATTCTCTGAGCATATTTGAGTTTTTTAATTATTATTATTATTATTATTATTATTATTATTATTATTTATTTATTTCTGGATGTTAAAGACTCTTTCTGATTTAACATTACTTTACAGACAAGTTATGGCATCCAAGGAACGGAAAGCATTGCAGCCCCGGGCAGAGGTTTCAGTATCTGGACCAACACAACAGAATGTATGTTGAATGTTGATCTGATTATCTTCTGATTTTCCAAACACATAGTCTCTCTGGTTACAGGTACTATGACCATCACAGTGCATGCAATAGCTTGAAACGTTATGGGTTCAATTCCCACTGGTGTGCCCTTGAGCAAGCCACTTAACCCCAAATTGCTCCGGGGACAATGTAATCCCTTGTAATATCATTGACATGTAAATCACGTTGGATTAAAAGTGGATTAATGAATAGATTAATAAATATAAATGATAGAAGCAGAGTACTCCTGCAAGGGAGTGTATAAATAAGTGGCTACCCCTGCACATGTTCAATAATAATTCAATAATAACTTAATTGAATATCAGGAGACCGCTGTGGGCGTGGAGTCTGTGACGGACGAGACGGCGATGTGGGAGTCGCGGCGCCACTCTCTGGCCGCGTGCCCCAACAGCACCCGAGACTTCGCGCTGTCCGCCCACCTCGTGTCCACTCCCTTCCACCTCAGCGCGCCGCACTCCTGGGAACTGGACTCCGCTCAAGGTGGCGTGCTTCATTTGCACAATTACAGACGCACATCAACATCGTGTTGAGTGGCACTTTTGAGGGGCTCGATGAAAACGTATCTGAAAAATCTTCGTGAAGCACAAATGCTCAAAGTTTATGGATGCGTCTACCGGAATTTCCAACTATTAGCTGCGGCTTATACATTGATTTTGCAAACATTTCCTCATATATGAGATATAATACACAAAGGCAGTTAATATGGTTTTGTGTCTTTTAACTTGCATGAAACACTGCCCTGTACACAATATGTCTAATACATGCACAGGAAACAGTGCGCAGATCTTTCTTTTGATTTGCATGTGTTTATTGCTCCTTTTAGTTAAACGAGTCTAAATTGACTAGCACAATACAGGCACAGGCTTCAATACAAATGTTGGGAGTGGGAGGTGAGCGTGTCCTTTCTGGGATGTTGGCCGGGTCTTTGACTTTTGTTCTGTGCTATTGTAGAGAATGATGCCCCAACAGTGTTTGCTGAATCCGATGAGAACCACTTCATGCGCCAGCCCACCAAACTCAGGTAGTTGATTCTCCACGCAGGTCATGGAGTTGAGTGCCGAATGGGTGGATTAAGTACCATGCATAAACATGTTTATTCATTTATTGCACAAGACGTACGGACATTTAGCAATAGCAGGTGATGGAGTTGAAAGCTCAATGAGAGGGTTAAATGCACTACATAAAAATGGTACATTCAGATGCCAATACCATTTTTTTTTTCACCAAAAGCCCTCCTATTGTTCCCTTTTAAAAGATGTTTTAGGACTTTCTAAATCAATAGCTGTTCTCTGCTGTGCCAAGCTGGCCCAGTGCTTAATGCTTAATGCTTTTTGTGTCCTGATGTGTCTCGTCTCAGCCCCATCATGGAGCAGAGCCCGGTGGACGAGAAGCTCTCTCAGGCAGAGCGCACGGCCGGAGCCCAGGGCACCATCGTGGGCGAGGCGCTGGCAGCCGCCCAGCAGGATGTTTCCAAGATGGCCGCCTCCGCCAGCTCCATCAGCGCCCACCCGCTGGCCGCCCTCTCCTTCCCCGACCACACCGTCGCGCCCACCGAGGATGTCTCCAAGATGGCCGCCTCTGCCTCCTCCTCCTCCTCTGCCGCCGCCCCTAAACCCTGCTGGACCATCTATCAGAGCCCGGAGAAGACGCTTGCAGACCTCTCGAAGGTGATTGGCCAGTGCGCTCCCCAGGAAGTGGAGATGGAAGCGGACGTGCCCATGACCCTGGAGCACGTCCCGGCCGCCCACTCCTTCCTCTCCAAGAGCTCCTTTCACGTCCCGCAGACGGAAGACCTCTTCCCGGGCTCCCAGGACCTGTTCCACCGGTCACACTGTGACGTTCCCATGAGCCCGGACCCGGCCCCGACCCGGCCCTCTCCGGACGTCCCCATGAGTCCGGCAGCGCCTGCTTTCAAATCGTTCCTGGACGTCCCCATGAGTCCCGTCCCGGCGGCGCCAACGCAGGGCTGGTTCGGGCTGAGCAGCCCCGCGGCGGACCAGCAGTCGGACCTGGACTTCATGGGCAGCTCGCGGCAGCCCCGCGGCCACGCCGCCAGCCTGGCACACTCTTGGCTGGAGGTCCCCATGGCGATGAGCCCAGCCAAGGGGCCGGAGGTGTGCCTGGACGTGCCCATGAGTCCCGGGCAAGCTCTCGCGCCAGCGGCCACCCCTGCAGGTACACCCGCTCCACCTTCATCAAATACAGGGCTTTAAATCATCTCTAAAATGAGAGGGAATGTCCGCACACTGGAGTCGCTCCCAAAAGTTAATTAAAAAAACGCTACAGGGTCTTCTGAGTTTGCCTGCCGTTTCTTTAATTAAAGTTTGGAAGCTGTTCTGGTTCTCTCTTGTTTTACCTTATCATACAGTATACCTTGTCTTGCACCTGGCCCAAAGATAGCTGGGACATGCATGCAACCACTCGACTCCACCAAGACATGTAAAGCATGGCTCAAAGTCTTATTAACAAAAGCCTCAGCGGCAAAATGTCAGAATGCAATGAAAACAGCACATCAGATTGACCTGTTGTTTATAATGGTTGTAGGGAATAACAACTCAGCTGTTTTTTTATGTCTTGCCGTCCAGCTCCCTCTCACCTGGTCCCAGACCCTTGGAACGACGAGCTGATCAACTCTCTCCTGTCCAGGCTTGACACCCCGCTGACCACGTACCCCAGCGTCACCACGTGGGAATGTAACCTCCCCAACGTCTCCCCAAAGATGACCACCACCATGGGTGAGCAATAGATAAGCAGGGGATAGGAGGTCGTCATGTGCAAAATCAACATACCTGTCGTTCCAACTAGTGCCTAGAGATGCACTGTGCTGTTATGCATGAAGACTGAAAGTAAAAAAAACACATTGCAAACTAAACTGCCATAAGACAGCACTTAGTATGCCAGCTGCTTGAAAGTGTTTGTGTGGACAGCCACAGAGTAGAAGAAAATGTTCTTCTGCTTCTGTTACCCGGCATCCTCGCCGATTACTGATGAGGGGCTCAAAGGAAAACAATTTTGTGTGCGCTGCCATCTGTAATTTTCCGTGCCTGAAGAGCATCAATGTGCATTTTTTCTCATTATTGCACTTCAGCCACATCATTTAATTCATTTGAACTCTACTTCCCACAGCTGGTGAATCGTTGCGAGTTGATTTTGTCCTGGGCCAGGGTGCTTTTGCGACTGTCTATCAGGCGACAAACCTCACAACATCAGAGAAGCTTTTCCTGAAGGTAAACACACACACACACACACGCATGCACCTGTTGCATCATGTCATGCTGTCTCTTGTAAAAATGAAATTTACCTTCAGATGACCTTCCCCATCACTTTACCCCTGTAGGTGCAGAAGCCAGCCAACCCCTGGGAGTATTACATCAACGTGCAGCTCAACGTTCGGCTCAGGCCGAGCCTGCGCCACCTTTTCAACAACATCCACTCGGCGCACCTCTTCAGGAACGGCAGCATTTTGCTCGGGGACCTGCACAACTGTGGCACCCTTCTGGTGAGTCACGCCGGGATTTGATTCAAGTCTGTGAAACGCTCATGAACATCTTGTTTCGTGACACACCACAGCTTCCAGTCAAGTAGGGCTGTATCCCCCTCGACACTGTCTGGAGCTTTTGTTCCAAAACCTGAGTCATCCGTTGGCGTTCACTGAACAGAGAACAGAAGGTCTTCCCTTCATCAACACCATGTCTGTCTATTAGTCCTTTGTCTGCTGCAGATTTGGATACGTAGTCATCATGGTCTTTGAGCCTTACTGGCACAGAGTGCAAACCACAATCCTCTGCACAATCTTCTCCTTATTTCCAATTCTAAAGTGTGTGTGTGTGAGTGTGTGTGAGTGTGTGTGTGTGAGTGTGTGTGAGTGTGTGTGTGTGAGTGTGTGTGAGTGTGTGTGAGTGTGTGTGAGTGTGTGTGAGTGTGTGTGAGTGTGTGTGTGAGTGTGTGTGTGTGTGTGTGTGTGTGTGTGTGTGTGTGTGTGTGTGTGTGCGCGCGCAACTGGCAAAATTCTGCTCCATATCAGCTGTGATAGGCAGTCTTGCTATGTGGCGTAGGCGATGCTTTATGTACCCTTGAATGTCAAAGTTGTATTTTCTCTGAGAATATTTGAATCCTTTCTGTATGTGGATGTGTGTGGGTGACCGCTATTTGCCAATTGCACGAATATGCTGCAGTTCAAACAGGATACCATAACATACACACCTGCATGAAACAACCTTGTAGCATAAAATATACTTGTGTGTGTGTGCGTGTGTGTGCAACAGAATGCCATCAACCTGTACAAGGGGCGCAGTGAGAAGGTGATGCCCCAGGCGCTGGTGCTCTTCTTCACCTCCTGCATCCTGCACATGGTGGACGAGCTCCACAGCGCGCGCATCGTCCACGCCGACATCAAGCCCGACAACTTCCTGCTCGGGGAGAGGTAAAACTGTCCACGCCCTGTCCTCTCTGACTCTCTCTCTCTCTCTCTCTCTGACTCTCTCTCTCTCTCTCTCTCTCTCTCTCTCTCTCTCTGCGTCTTTTTGATGTGTTTGGCGAAGCTGTAGCACAGAGGTCTGTGATTCGCTCCTGGTGATGTTGTTCAAAGCGTTTTTCGCGTGGTGAGAGAAATGAATAAAACATGACCCGCGAGGTCTGCAGACGCCTCCAGCAGTTCAATATTTTTTAAGAGAATTCTAAATATTTATTGCCATTTTGGGATAGAGTGTAAAGACTTTGAGTTTGTTGATTGATTCAAACGCTGTTGGCTAAATGTTACTCAGAAGTGAATAATCTGCTGGATGAGGAGTGGCTTGTTTACCGATATGGACTTTTGCATAAGCCGAGTTCATTCACCTCTGAAATCATTTTCCCTGTTGTCTCTCTCTCTCTGTCTCTGTGTCTTTCTCTCTCTCTGTCTCTGTGTCTGTCTGTCTCTGTCTCTCTCTCTCTCTCTCTCTCTCTCTCTCTCTCTCTCTCTCTCTGTCTCTCTCTCTCTCTCTCTCTCAGGTTTCTTGAAAACGAGTCCTTTGACCCGGACAACTCTGAGCACGGCCTGGCCCTCATTGACCTCGGCCAGAGCATCGACATGACCCTCTTCCCGGAGGGCACGGCCTTCACGGCCAAGTGCATGACCTCGGCCTTCCAGTGCACCGAGATGCTGAGCGGCAGACCTTGGAACTACCAGGTAACCACCACGACGACCCAGCGCTGGGCTCCTGTGCCAGATGTGGCACTGCCCAGGTTTAGCAGCAGAGGGACCATTCCAACTCTTTGGCTTTGGATGAATTTAAAAGAAGAATTTAAAAGAAAGAGTTTGCATCGCAGTAGACTTGCTTTCCTTCCCGGCCCTGACTTTGCATTATAAGATTGAATAAAATGAAATAAAATAAAATGAATGCCCTGTGCTGATTCAGGACAGTGTAGCCATGGTAACTGTTTGCCCTTGTTGTTGTTGATGTTGATGTTGTGTTAAATCATGTGGACATGGTGCAACAGCACACCGCAGTTTCCTGCGGTGTAAATATAGATTGACATTATTGATCACCATTTCCTGTTGTTTTGTCCTCACAGACGGACTTCTTCGGAATCGCAGGCACCGTGTACTGCATGATCTTCGGCTCGTACATGCAGGTGACACAGGAAAACGGCGAATGGAAGCCCAGCGGAACATTTAAACGGTGAGCTTCCCTTTTTCAACTTTTGTCCTTCGTTACTTCTCCTTCACCACACAGACGCTTTTGACAACCCACACCTACACCCAGCCACAGCACATCCGCTTCTCTCTGACCGCACAAATGATGTTTGCGCCCTTTTTTCCCCCCGATATTTCAGGAATCCGCACAGCGATTTGTGGCTGGAGTTCTTCCGCGCGCTGCTGAACGTGCCCGACTGCAGCTCGCTGCCGTGCCTGCGGCGCCTGCGCAGCCGTGTGCAGGCGGAGCTGGAGCAGCACTACGGGACCAAACTCCGCGGCCTGAAGAACAGACTGGTGGTGCAGCTGCTGGAGTCTCGCTCATCACGCCGATAACACACACACACACACACACACATTTACGTCACACACACACACACACACACACACACATCCCCCAGTCATACTTTGTACAGCCATACACTCACACAGCAGCAGCAGCATACACACTGGAGAGATGCATGCACACACACACACACACACACATATTCCCTCTCTCTTCAGGGATGCGCGGAATGGACACCTGCAGTGGCAGCACTCCTTTGTTGATCCTGAGCTGAGCTGGTTTTATGACAGAAGACGGAAGTCTTTTTTTAAATTATACGTTGTGATCTTTTGGAATGTGCGACTATGAGCATTAGAAAATGTTAAACTGCAAAACAGACATGTGTAAATATGCTTTGAACTGTAACTATGTCATTATTTGTTTTAAATACAGCAACCTATAATAAGGCCAAGAAAATCTTGAATGAAGTCTTTGTGTTTTCTTGTTTACCTTTCCACTGTTCTCTTTACATATTTTTTTGAAAGAAACAAATAAATCTAAGAAGTTTGCTTTTAAATTTTTGTCCTTAAAACAAAGATGATTATGTACTCTAAGTATGTAGGCTTCCTGAGAGGGGCACTGTTGGCCTTGGATTTACTTACTACATAGTTAAAGTTCAAACTCCAGAGGTGAACGCTAAAATAAAGTACCAGGCAAAAATATAAATAAATGGTCACTTGCTCTTACCACTGATGATCAGTCAGGTCCCAACTGAGACTGTTACTGTGTTACCTGCGTAAATTCAAGCCAGGTAAGGGATTAACGTACCTAAATTACCTGAACTGCTTGGTAGAAACGAGCGATCTAGACTGGATGTCAGTTGTCATACTTGTTAATCAACTGGCCTCTGACCACCACAGGTGATGGCGTTGACCAAAAGGTTACTTGTCTATTCTATAGGTCTGTAACTTCCTGTATGCCCACAGTCGAACAAATGTGACTTGCATACAGAAAGCTAATATTTACTCGTTAGCATTTAAGGTGTAGGCCAATGAAGAATTTGTGATTGAGCATGGTATTGAGTTGCATAAAATCATGGCACATTTGATTGTAGATGTTGTTGAACAGCCAGCTTCGTCCCAAGCATGTTCTGGCTGCCACTCGTAAGCTAAACTGCAGCGTTTGTTTTGGCGAATGATTTGAATCGGGTTTGTATAGGAGGGTACCCGTGACAACACCTTCTGTATCATGATTATCCCCCGTCCGCTTGTTTTCTCGGGTTGATTTACGCTTGTTGATTTATAGGGGTCGTTTAGTTAGAGTTTCACACTGTTGAGTTTATCCCTCCATTGCTGGAGTATGAGAGCATCTCTGCATTCATCTGCCCACTGCTCATCTGCTCACTCTTCTAAATTGGTTGTAAAAGGGGAAAAAAATTCCCCAGTATGAAAAGTGAACCTGGCACGCAGTGACCTTTGAGTGCACCTGGATTGCTCAAGCCCTCCTCAGTAGGTCCACTAGAAGAGCTTTTGTTTATGCATCTCCTTTTGATGTTGAGTGCCCTGAAGCCTTGTTTGATAGACCCCATGTGAATTGAATTCCCCATCTCACTGCTTATGGTAGCGCACGTGACAGTGGACGCTGAGCTATTGCCAGGAAATGAATATGCCACTTTTTACCAACTATTTCAGTGACTACATGTATTTACATTAATTAATTTAGCAGACACTGTTGTTCTTACATACAGTATGTCAGTATTACAAGGGATTACATTGCCCTCAGAGGAACTTGGGGTTAAGTGCCTTGCTTGAGAGCAGGTGGAAGCTGGGAATTACACCCACAACTTTCCCAGCTCCTTAATCCACACTACCACCGCCCCTGTCCGTGTGACCACTGCATAAGTAACCTGTAGGCTGCTACTGAGAGACCTGACACTCTGAAGTAATGGGAAAGGGTACTCAAAGCAGCTCCTCATAAAATAAAATGTTCATTACAGCTATGGGAACATTTAATTTGACAAAGAAGAGATATTGCATACCTTACCACAATCAGGAAAAGGGGATATTTCATAGCTCTATACCCTACCTGCCTTGTAGAGGCCATCTATCTTCCGACAGTGTCTTGGGTGACAGTGGTTTTCAATTAGGTTTTTCCATGTTGATGTGTGAGGACCTTACCCAAAGTGGGAGGCCTAAGACTGGGACCTAAATTGTGACCTTTCCAGGAAATGAATCGCGGAATGGCACCGGCAACTGCCAGCGAGTCGTAATGAGATTTCTTAATTAAACTCGACCTCCCTAATGTATAATCTCACAGAGGTATGTCACATTAAGGCTTGCTAGCGCATATCATCCATGGCCGCCTGCCTTTGGCCCCCCTGCTGTGGGGAGTCAGCTGGCCGCCTGGGAAGCTCCTGGAATGGGGGTGTATGCCTGGGAGGGGTGTCAAAGCCCTGGAGGTCTTGGCCATGCATCAAACATTCCTTCAGGTTTGATGATTAGATCACAGCTAGTGCTACAGCAGCCCCCCCCCCCCCCCCTCGACCCCATCGCCCAGCATCCCCCTTCACCACCACAACCACCCGCCTCCCAAAACCTAAAAGCACATCTCTCAGAAATGCCTAATGAACCATGGCATTGGCAGAAGGTCAGCGCCGACAGAGAGGGGTCACTCTGTGACGAGCCGGGCCGATGACCGAGAACTAACAATGGCATCCAACCGTCTGTCTGTCCCTCTGTCTTAAATGAGAGCACCTCAGCGTTGATCATTATCCAATACCAGGGTGAGGCTCTGCCAAAAAATCGCGCCTCTCTTGAGAGCCTGCCAGGCTGACCTCTTCGTTTTCCGAGGCTCGCCAAATTCCCCACATTATGAAGCGCAGATGCCTGCCCTCCCGCAGCGCCTGTCCTCTCAAAGTCAGCGCTGTGCTGTGGCAGAGGAGAAGGGAAATTGGCGATCGGAGGCAGCCAGGGAAGCCCGATGTGGTTGACTGGCGCTCTCCGCTGTGAGGCCCTCACCAAAGCTGCTATTACAGTCGACTGACTGCTAATCAGGCTCTGTGTTACAAAGTGATTAATGTTGTGAAGGGAAAAGAGATGGGTGCCATCTTTTTCAGAGATCCAGGTCACTTGAGTTCATGGTGGGGAGATTCGGCGGAGGTTTTGATGTGGATTATATTTCTGTCACATCTGTAATGATAGGATGACAGGTGTGCACCTCATTGCAGATGAATTGAATCTGGTCATCTGGACACGGTTGCCTAGAAACAGCAGCCTACAAATTGATTTGAATCTTGCGTCTTAAAAAGTCAAACACGTTTTATATGCATTGAGCTCAGAGCTCCATATCGTTAGGCCTACTTTTAGCAAAGAAGTTAAAACATGTTTACTTCTTCACACATTTGAACAGATTCTTACAATATTTAATATCCCACTTCCTGCTATCGTGATATAACCGCAGTGCAGTAACTCAAATAGCTTTTTGAAGTGTAAATGTTTATTAGGCTATTTGTTTGACAAAAGTCCGGCATAGGCTACAGAGTGTACCCTTGCATTGACATAAAGCTGTGTGGGGGGTCAAATTTATTAAATGATCTTCTTCAGTCAGCTCTTTATTGTTATGACAAACGGTTGGCTCTGACCACCCAGGTCCAGCCAACTGCTAAAATTATTTGTGATGAAGGTGCCAGATTTGGGAGGATCAAGGTGATGATGTTGCAAGAAATGTGTTGACACTTGGACAGAGAATCTGGTTGCGCTGACGACACGGTGGAATGTTTTCCGGGCTGACTCACATATTCACCTTGATGTGTCTGCTATCCAGTCAGCCTCCAGACAGATGCACACCATTTGGATGTCCTGTGCTTTCCACATGGCATAAGATCTTAATTCTTTGCAACTGCAGAGAACCATTATTTATGTTATACAACACAGGCACATAAACAGATTATTAAACGGAGCATTATTTGAGGTTTTCCGGAATCTTTTGAGGACAAACAAAGGCAGCAATGAGAGGTGTCTCTTTGCCAAGACGTTCATTTTTCCTGTCCCCGGGCATACTAAAACTGCAGATGAAGTGATCATTACCATGTTGTTTTTCTGAGCCGATGGCATAATCAGCTTATTATTTCCTGAAAAGACACAAAGCCTGCTGCGCTGAGAAAAGCAGTGGAGATTAAGCACATGTGCCATTAACTAGCGTGAAAAATAAGTGGCCCCACTTGGTCCGTGTAACGCTTTGCAGTGCTTTGTTCTATTTGCAGAATTCACATGAAAATATGGAAAATGGGTTCAAAACTTTCATTATCCATTTGTCAGACTACTCAGCAAATGGACAATTGATGCTATATTTTTAACTTTCGAGTGTGGTTTTTGAAACGGTAAATAATGAATTTGAAACAAAACTAAAATTGAGTCCATTTTCCAATTTTCCATTTTTCCATTTCTGCATCGTGGTTGGACTGAACCAAACGCGCCAAGGGATGTATAGGCCTACGTGGCGCCTCTGGCCAGTTGCAGAGATAGGCTATAAATGATACAGATCGAGTTATCAAGTCAAATTCATGCTAAGTGAGCTCGAGACGTAGGCCTACCTAGACCGACTGGAGGCGATTGAGGACCGCTCAACTCCTCATTCCCTCACCTGCGCCCTCGATGGTTAGACTTCACAGTCCTTCAGATAGCCTACAGTAACTTGTCTCATGCACTTGTTGCAATCTCTGCTGATGGTGCTGGTCTGTGTGTGTGTGTGTGTGTGTGTGTGTGTGTGCGTGCGTGCGTGCGTGCGTGCGTGCGTGCGTGCGTGCGTGCGTGCGTGCGTGCGTGTGTGTGTGTGTGTGTGTGTGTGTGTGTGTGTGTGTTGGGGGGGGGGGGGGGGGTCTATGGTGCGGAGTCGGTGACGCTTTCATGCTGCCTATGCAAGCCTACGATAGCATTTGTTCACGGTTGTTGACGGTTTGAATAAATGTGAGCAACCCTACCCATGAACTAAAACCTCTCCACCAACATGCCTACAGAAGCTGTTAAACAACAAGTTGACAAGAGTAGGCTAAGCCCATTAATAACATCCCATTCTTAACCCAAGCAGACATCGGGTGAAGTGAAACCTCTGGGCCACAACGCAACTCTCCGGTAACCCCCAGCGTTCATGGTTCAGTCCAACCCCAAGCGCAAAAACACAAAGTTAGAATATGAGTCAATGTTTGACTTTCGAACTTCTGAGGAGAAAATCCCAAGTGTACTCAATGCAAAACAATAAAACACACAACAATCATCAATTTACCGAGTAGTCTGAAAAATAAATAATTGAAATTTCAAACATTTTTTCATTATTTTCATGTGAAATCTGCAAATAGAACAAAGCACTGCAAAGCGTTACACGGACCCCACTTCTTCCACAATTACCATTATGCCATGAGATTGTGCATATCTGCTGGAATGGGTTGCATGAAACAAGTATGCCTCAAAATTATGGCTGCTTGTGTTACTGAGACGCATGTAATATGTATGTTTTCTATTTCATTGTTTGTAGTGTTTTGTTTTCTGTTTAGTGAATGGGTTGATGAGAGATTACTTGCACGCTCCCTCTAACCTGTGTTATGTCTTGCAGAGCTGCCACTCAAATAGATTGGTATGGCCATGGCTGTTTATTGTGACTCTTTTTTTCCAACTTGAAAAAGACAGCTGGGCTTTGCACTTCCAATTACCATAAACATATGTATAACCTGGGCAGTCAGGAACGAATGCAAATATTAGCTGTCAAAGGGACAGGGTAAGGAGAGAGAGAGAGAGAGAGAGAGAGAGTGTGTCTGAGTGTGTGTGTGTGTGTGTGTGTGTGTGTGTGTGTGTGTGTGTGTGTGTGCACACAGCAGTCTTCTTCAACACACCGCATCCGATCTTGTGCCTCCATACGTCAGTTTCATCAAAGCAGCATGTGATGAATGTTCTATGCGGGACCCTTAATGGGAAGCTAACCCCCATGTGTCATCACATTTGACTGCTGGAAGACCCCGTCTGTTGCCTCAAGGCTGTGGGAAGTCAGGACTCTGTCCTTTGTCCTAGGACTTTGTCCGAGGTTGGTGCTTTTGATCCCACTTTTGTCTGGCATGTCACCATGGAATGGTGACACACCTCACAAACACAAATAGAACCGTTCATGTCAGCTCAGAAGAGGGAATGTTGCCCGAGGTTACTGGCTGTTGTGGTCTCTGAAAGGAGGTAGTTATATTTGATGGAACCCTTACAAAGCAGCAGGCCTTCCAAAGTCATCACCCTCAAACAACAAATTGCCCATTGTTGAAGACATGCTCCCTTCGCATTCTGTAGCGAGAGGAAGGGATACAAGCTTTTTCCCATTTTGTCAATGGAAAACTTGAGCTGTGATTCAACTTGTGAAAAGTTGCTGCACCTGAATTAATCCAAAGCCTGAAAGATCTGTGCTTGCCTCCCACATCCAAGGACAAATGACATCAGTCTGCGCTTCGGTCTCAGGTGCAGAGATCGGCACATCTTGCCAAGTACCTTTTGGCCCGAGATATGCTGAACACCTGGATGGGAACCTGCAGGAGTTACCCCTGCCGTCCTTAACATATGTCTGACAAGACTCAGTAGTGCTCTCAAGTTCATCTTCACTGTGGCTTGATGCCTTGACACTCTGGGGGAGACTTTTACCCAAGCAGTCTGGAACAGCATGGCCACAAGTATACTGGCCACAGCTTCAGCCAACCGTAAACTAAGTCATCTCTACAACTGAAGACCAGTGCCGTTGATATATTAGGTAACTATATACTAGGTTTTGCTTCCCAGATCCAAAGGGATAGAAATAGTAGGTGTAGTGTAAGGTAAAATAGCTCTGGCACATAATCAGTGCAACAGTTTTGTGTGCAGAGGGACTTAATCAATACAGCCACTTACTGCACTTTAAGGCCATGCTGAAACACTTTACTTGTACTTGATGTTTTTATTTATACTGTAGAAGGAAAGTCCTCCATCGCCCAGAGTTAAAAGAGTAATGGGCAGTGTGTGAAAGTGTTCATTGCAGATGATTTGTCATTTAGTGAAATCGACTGCAAGAAATTATAGCGTGAATTAGATTTAAGTAACCCTGTATCTGTTTCTAAGAGCAGATATGCCTATTACATCTGTATCTGCACATAGTCTGAGAGGTAGCTGCATGCGAGCAGACATTTCAGTGGGAGTGGGCAGCCGGCAGCGCTTGGTCGATCCTTATCGACATTATTCACAAAGGGTCCCATAAGTGGTTTGACCTCCTCACTTTTCAGCAACAAGGTTAAGATTTATGTTTCTGTTTGTGGTATTTGGCAGACCCATTGGTCCAAAGCAACAAGGCACAACTTATGAGTGTGTACACAATACATTAGAAATAATGGCATTCTGGGCGTTGTTTTTTCTACAAAAAATTGCTGTTGAGTTTATATGTGTTGGGGTTGGGCTGTGAGATTGAGTACAAAAAAGATGTATTTATTTATTTATTTATTTATTTTGCGGGGAGGATTTGATGTAAATCAACCAGCGTGTCGGAAAACATCACCCCAAATGATGACAAACCCTTTTACACTTCATCTCGGTCCCTGCAGCACCCAAATAGATAAATAGCCCAACGCGAGCATGTAGAGAGGAGAGATGCACACGGAATGAATGCAAATCGCCCATTCAGTCCCAAAAGGAAGCGAAGCCCGCTGCTCCAGCGGCACAGAGCTAGCGCGCTAACCTGAATAGATGAAAGCGGAGGAAGGCTGAACATGTGTATAAATAATGAGTAATGGTGGAGTCGGGCTGTGACCGGAGTGACCTATGTAAATATCTATGCATACATGATGTTAGGCTATATATATAAAAAAGAGCTCACCAAGGAAGCCTTCAAATGTAAACACTTGCCTTTCATGCCAGAGGTCGTCTCTTTCAAAACAAGCTCTGGGAATTACCCTGTTTGATTCTAATCAGAATATTTCGTTGCTTCGCTCCACTGAGTCACAGGTGAACTCTGCTGCAGCTGAGTGATTTAACACATGTTTTGTATAACACCTTGAATAAACCTGGATACACTAAACAGCAGCAGATATTTAATGTATTAATTCTGGGCATATTCTTTTAGATGCATTTCTGTAGGCTGCATGTGGTATTTAAAGTGTGTTATGATGCCTGCAGCAGTGTGCAGCACACACATGCATGGAAGAAATAAATATCATATATTATGCAGGAATGGAAAAAAAGGAAGTCAACAATAAATGTCAAATGTTTAGAGATATAACGTGGCCTTCACAGAGGCTCTCTGTTGCATTTCAGCAGTAAAGGAATGATTTTCCCCTCTTACATCCTCCTTACTGTGTGTGGTGTGTGTATGTGTGCGTGCGTGCGGGGGTGTGTGTGTGTGTGTGTGTTGATTTGATTTGAATTGATTTGAATTTCTTCAACAACAACAAAGCGTACTACAGACAGTACTACTAAAACTAGTGAGCTCTTTCCAAAACGTAAGCAAAACCTTGAAAACTGGTAGCAACCACACCTGTCCTTCACACGTTCATCGACAAAATAGGATGAGAATGATGTTGATGACGAGGATGGTGTTGGTTGGAGGTGAGGATGGTGTTGATGATGAGGATGGCGTTAGAGGAGAGGATGATGTTGGAGGTGAGGATGATGTTGGAGGTGAGGATGATGTTGATGATGAGGATGGTGTTGGAGGTGAGGATGGTGTTGGTGATGAGGATGATGTTGGAGATGAGGATGATGATGATGATGATGAGGATGGTGTTGGAGGTGAGGATGGTGTTGGTGATGACGATGATGTTGGAGATGAGGATGATGATGATGATGAGGATGGTGTTGAGGAGGATGATGTTGATGATGAGGATGGCGTTGGAGGAGAGGATGATGTTGATGAGGATGGTGTTGGAGGTGAGGATGATGTTGGAGGTGAGCATGGCGTTGGAGGTGAGGATGGTGTTGATGAGGATGGTGTTGGAAGTGAGGATGGTGTTGATGATGAGGATGGTGTTGATGAGGATGGTGTTGATGATGAGGATGGCGTTAGAGGAGAGGATGATGTTGGAGGTGAGGATGATGTTGATGAGGATGATGTTGGAGGTGAGGATGATGAGGATGGTGTTGGAGGTGAGGATGGTGTTGGTGATGACGATGATGTTGGAGATGAGGATGATAATGATGATGATGAGGATGGTGTTGGAGGTGAGGATGGTGTTGGTGATGACGATGATGTTGGAGATGAGGATGATGATGATGATGAGGATGAGGATGGTGTTGAGGAGGATGATGTTGATGATGAGGATGGTGTTGGAGGTGAGGATGATGTTGGAGGTGAGGATGGCGTTGGAGGTGAGGATGGTGTTGGTGATGAGGATGGTGTTGGAGTTGAGGATGATGAGGATGGTGTTGGAGGTGAGGATGGTGTTGATGATGAGGATGGTGTTGGTGATGAGGATGGTGTTGATGATGAGGATGGTGATGGAGGAGAGGATGGTGTTGGAGGTGAGGATGATGTTGATAAGGACGGTGTTGGAGGTGAGGATGGTGTTGAGGAGATGAGGATGATGATGATGAGGATGGTGTTGGAAGTGAGGATGGTGTTGATGATGAGGATGGTGTTGGAGGTGAGGATGATGTTGGAGATGAGGATGGTGTTGAGGAGGATGGTGTTGGAGGAGAGGATGATGTTGGATGTGAGGGTGGTGTTGATGGGGATGGTGTAGGAGGTGAGGATGGTGTTGGTGATGACGATGGTGTTGGAGGTGAGGATGACGTTGGAGGTGAGGATGGTGTTAGTGGTGATGTTGATTTGAAGATGTTTCCATAACCATTGCTTTACCTAGATGTGCAATTTTAGGCAAGTACCTGTTTTTTTATATAGCCATTCCTTGATTATGGAGGTCAACATATAGTATGTTCCCCTTAATTAGATTGTATGTTCTCTTGTCTTTCGCATGTTGAATAATGAATAAGGCACTTGTCCTCTGTGTCACCTTATTTGTGAAACTGCAAGTCATGGGTTTCTACTCAGAGACACTGATTAAGTTAAATGGAAATGTCATTTTAATGAATTTTCATAAATATTCTTTGTACATTTGTTTCCAAGTAATTTCAGCAGAACTGTGTAGATCTTTAATTAATCAAAACAACACTACTTCAATTGTATTGATATGATCAGATATTCACAATTAAAGGACTTTGTAATAATTGTAAAAATGGAGATATAGCGTTTTGTAACCAAACTCTTAATTTTTAGGGCGAGTTGTGGAATAAGCGGTAGTATGTGTACCACATTCCAGTGCCCTGAGCCTGAGGGTCAAATCCAGCCTGAGGTCATTTCCTGATCCCAGCTCCCTCTCCTACTTCCTTCCTGTAACTCACTGTCTTGTCTGAATAAAGCTTTTAAAAAGCCACCTTCGAAATGAAAAAGATTTCATTTTCTTAAACTAAAGATCGACTTTTTCTATTTTTATTTATCTTGTTTTTCAGGGTTTGGTTAAGCTAACTGACAAAAAGGTGAAGTGCTTATAGCTTTACTCTTAACTTTACCAGAGGTGTCAATTAATGTGGAAGGTACTGTTTAAAGGTAAACTATGCAACATTTTTCAGTTACAGCAATCATTTCGTTCCATACTGTTACATGATTAAATGAGTCATTATATGTATCTCCAATTCTAGGGAGTTTTTCCTTGCCCCTGTTATTCATGGGCTCTCTTTGAATGTCTAACACTCTGTAAAGCGCCATGAGACATGTGTAATGTATTGGCGCTCTATAATCGACATTAAATTGAATTGAAATTACCGGTCGAACGATGTTTTTTTCGGCCGCCCTAGTGGTTTGTAGCGGTAGAACCACGCTTGCAATTTCAGGAGCCCTCGGGCACGCACCCATGGTCTACTCCTGGAAGTGTCATGTGAAGTCTCATGAAAAGGCACAGAAGACTGACCGATTGAGGATGTTTGTAAAATATGCACGCTAAAGCTGTAGGGGAAGCTCTGCAGAAAAATATGCAAGCATAAAACGAGCGAAAACGAAAAGCTAAAGCGAAACCCGCGATGAAATCGCCAATCCTGCATAGTTTCCCTTTAATCTACTTAGAACATTTGACATTTCCCTTCCTTTGTTCCCCTTATTCATATCTATGAACAGAGGAGCCAGAGGACTACCTTTCATTCCTCTAACTGCCTGGCCGCAGACTGCCTTCTGTTCTTCCCCGTATAAAGTTCATGCTTTTTGACCCCTTTCACCTGCAAACTACAATCACACACAGCGTGCTGGCAGTGCTCCGATTGCACTGCCTTGGGTCATTGCCCTGGAGCAACGTTGCTGTGTCTGTTAGCCCTCCAGCTCCAGCCTCATTCTGACAGGCCATTCAGGCTTTGAGCACAATAAGAAGAACGCCGATGGGTGTGTGTGTGACACCTCTGTGAAAGTCTTCTCCCAGGTTCTCCTCCAGGCTCCCTCTCCAGTGAGCTTAGAGCCATCTCTCTACTCCTGTAGAAAGGGGGAGCGGCTGCTGATGTACACCCCAGCCTGGCAGCTCAGTTCATATCCCAGCACACTTGTGCCGTCCTCGGCAGTTCTGCAGCCTCTGCTCAAGCTGAATGCATGCGACAGCTTTTGTTAAGGACAACTGT
Source organism: Sardina pilchardus (assembly GCF_963854185.1). Classification (NCBI taxonomy): domain Eukaryota; kingdom Metazoa; phylum Chordata; class Actinopteri; order Clupeiformes; family Clupeidae; genus Sardina; species Sardina pilchardus. Next base: position 9,970,592 of record NC_085005.1, on the reverse strand, counting down.
GTGCTGTAGGAGGACGCCCGTGGACCTTGTTGTGTCATGACTCACGTTTACACACAGTAGTGTTTCTGGGGTGACCGAAGTGGAATCCTGAGCGGTGTAGAAATTCCTTTCCCCTACTTCACCTTGCTTAACATGACTATCTGAATGCAAAATATCTGCTCTATTCTATTATTTTGTTAAGGATTGTATTTAAATCTTCAATTTTATCAGGACTGTTTTCATCGTGCATGACTTGATCAAGGGTTTAGTAATGAAAATAAAGGTAAGGTACAGGGTCTTTGTTAGCTTAATTATGCCAAAACAAGGTCTCATTATGATGGACACGAACATTTCATTATATTGACATTTACGCAACAGGTTTTGTAACACGTTCACTCACATCTCACTCACCATTTCCCTTTTCTCGTTCATACACACAAGCACACACAGATACACAACTTTTTTCTCTCTGTCTTTTTCTCTTTTTCTCTGTCAAAAACACACACACAGACTGTGCTTACCACTGGTCTATCTCTGTCCTTAAAGTTAAGGGCTCGTCGAGGATCAGCCATCATGTGAGACTCTGTGACTGCCTGGCGTTCTCTAGAACTGCTCTTCCTCCTGCTCAGGACTTGGGCATATGTGTAGGCCTATATTCATATACAAATTGATATACGTAGAGTATTTAAATAGGTGATGTATTTGTCAGTACAGTTTGAAAAATAGTTATGAAAGTGAACATCTTTATGAGAGATATGTATGTGCACACACACACACACACACACACACACACACACACTGTATTTTCTTTTTGTGCATAGCTGTCAAACCAGTGCAGGATGGTTTTCTGTGTGTTCATTGGGTTGCAGCCAACGGAGGTTCTGAATGGAGTGGACGTGATTAAGGAGACTGGTGACTGGAGGCGCAGACTTTTCAGGGCGACCTCAAGACCTCACGATGAACCATGTAATAGAAGACAAAGGTAAACACTATAAATCATGTTAAGCACCGTGGACTTCCCACCATGTAAGCCCTGTGGCCTTTGACATTCATTACTGTTCGTGTTGCATGTTTTCCACTCACTGAAACAGCTCCTCCCTTTCGAGTCCTGAGTGTGATATCAAGAGCGGAAAACCACTGTGGTTGCACTTAAAGCAATCGATATCTTCTGTTATTTCATAACTATTGCAAATAGAACGTTTGTTTTACATACTATATCAATCGAGATCAAACCTTACCAATTGTGCGTTGTAGTCATTGTCTGAAGCAATGCTAGCTAAGCTAGCAACACCAACATCTTTGGTTCCACAAGGTTGGACCTGACAAACATCAAACCCCAGCCTCTCAGTTTTTGTCTCAAAAACAGACTTTGTGGTGTGGGTTGTGTCAGAGACCCATGAACAAACACAAGGCACTGCGTTTTGTTTAACTTTACTAAAACTGCTTATATAGGAGCGAGTTATTTTGGGGAGCATGCCTAGTTCCCACAGCACTTTGTTCCCTATCTTTGAAATTAGAAAAATCTTGAGAGAACATAGGCCTGTGGGAACATAGAACTGTGGGAACACATGTTTGTGGAAACATAGGGCTGTGGTAACATAGGGCCTAATTTTCTGAATTTTAGTAAAAAAAATCTTAGAAATTTGAGAACATAGCTGCTACGAAAGCGTATGCTACAAACAATGTTAAACAGTACCCTCTCTCGATGGCTTGAATCCATTTTATTCGAGAAATGTATGAAAGCTCAAATAGGGCTGTTTTTGTTGTTGCTTGTGTACAGAGATACACAACACCACCTCTTGCTTCTTGCCCCCCATGACCGGAATTAAAGATCCTCCCTCCTCTACAGTTGTTTGATACAAAAAGAACTGACTCCAGAAAGAAATTGGACCAAAAATGGAAGACATGACATGGTGGAGATGAAGAGGTGAAGGAGAAGACTCCTCCCCAAACATCAGCAGATGTGCTGATTAGGACAGAGAATAGGACTATCGTGTGATAAGATTGAACGTCTGTAATAGTCATACCTGAACACCCTCCAACATTCATTTCTTAACGTTTATTATAATTACTTATCTTGAGTGCAGGGGTGTAATCATGGAGCTTGCCATGGTGATTATGATTCAAACCACTAGTTTTACGACTGTTTACAAAGCCCGAGGCTATTTTAGTTTTGATTTCCTTTCCTGCGAGCATGTGCACATTTATTTAGTGAGAGCTGTTGGAATATGACAAGAACTTCAGTGAGTGTGTGGACTGAAACATCTCCAAAAATCTAAATTATTTTAGTTTTATTTATTTATTACCTCTGACAAGGAGGTTATATTTTCATCGGGGTCTGTCTGTCTGTTCGCAAGATAACTCAAAAAGTTATGGATGGATTTCAATTAAATTTTCAGGTCTGCTCTTGTCAGATATTCAGACTTACAGTATTTGACTTGGCTCTCCATGTAAGACTGAGATGGAACAACAGGGAGTACACCACTCATCTGTTTACTTACAGAGCTGTCACTAACAAGTATGACAAGAAGGAGACACTGATACTGACACTCACTCTGAGAAAAGACCTGGTGTGCTCTATACACACACATACACATCACACACACACTATACACACACACACACATCAGCCATGACCCAGTATATATGACAGCATGCTTTGTTTTGACATCATACATTATTTATAAACCGTACATGGTAAACTGTGGGGACGGGGGGGACAATAAGAGATATCATTTATAATACCTTAAGAGCCAAAGTTGCTTTGCTGATAAAAAATAGGAGCAGTCTCATTTTTTTATGAACAAAAGCTCCAAAGAGGGTGGTATACTGGCTATGTGTTTTACAGAACTTTGTTGAGGGGTCTCAGACTCAAGGACAGTACCTGTGATTGACACATTCTGTGGTCTAAGCTATTTATGTCTTGTGAAAGAGGTCTATTGTCGCTTTTCAACTTTTACCAGAAGTGCAGCACATTCCTTACACAGCCACACAAAGCATCTTCAAGGGCAACAGTTGATAACAGACTGCATTTAAGATGACATGAAAGGCACGAACGATTCAGTCCCCCACAGCTTGATTCCGAAAGATTCTGAACCGCACACAGGAACGCCGTTTCTAGCAGCCTCGTGCATACAGTAGCCTACATGCAAGTGCATGTGCGTGGCTTAAGTGATTACACTGGTGGTAATGAGGTCTCTGAGCGAAATGATAAATGTGACCCCCCTCTTGTCCCAGCAGACGGCGTGCACGGCACCGCCGTCTTAAGCTTTGATGTTTCCCGCTCATCAAACGCGGGCCATTTATCTGGCAGCTGCACGAGTGGACTGCGCTGTTGCGGGAACGTTCATTGTGCCCGTGCGGTCATTACGCTGATGTATTCAAGGTGACCCGTAGACGCTGCAAGATAAATGAGAGGAAATTGCATTTGCAAAGTCATCATCGCTGTTTTACAGGTCTGGGCGTGTGTGTGATCCCCATGGTCACTGGGTAAAGCTCGGCAAATATGCACACACGACTGACGGGGAAGATGTTCTCCACGCCCCATGAAAGGCCAGGACCTCGTAAAGATTGACTGTCGACTTATTCGTATTGACATTTGTCATCCCCCTTCCCAACTAGCTGTCAGTCAGCGGTTTCATAAATGATCCATTAGCCTTAAGGAGCAGGCCCATGAGGATTCAAAACCAACTGTTTAGTGCTCTGTCATTGCTATGTAATGAGCAAATAATGGCAGGGAAGCCGTCTGGGCCTTCAAACTCTTTGTCCCCGTGGAGATCAAATTTAATTTGCAAACAAAGGTACTTTTTTTTCTATAGCGCATTTAACGTGCACTGAGTGCAACCCAAAGCGCTTCACAGAACACAGAGACAGTGCCGAAACGGAGTGGCGTAGTCGCCAGCGTACCCATGACAACACAACAAACAAATTCACAAAATAACAAGACACAATGCCGGACGGAGTGGCGTAATCGCCAGCGTACCCGTGACACCAAGACATACAAGACAGACAAACAAATAAACAAATGTCAAATAAATAATAAAACAAACAGAAAGGTCCACGTCAACCTAGTCCAATCAACTGCACTCAAGTCAGATGGCTGAGAAGTCCCAGAGCAATGAAGACGTAGGCTACTGTAGGCTAGCTGCTACAGACTAGCCCTCAATCACTGGCAGATCCTCAGCAGATGAGATGGCCTGCAGGCCCAGCCGATACAGCCTGCTGGCAAATCGTGACCATCCGACCATCGCCGCTGACAGGTACCAGGAAGATGCGCCGATGCGCTGCACCAGAGGGAAGGGACACTGGGACACAGGTGGATCCCCCGGTGCTCGCCCGAAAACCGCGTCCCTCTCCTGCGCCAGACCAGCCGATGTCCCAGCTGAGCTGACAGTCAACCGACCGAAACAGCCACCGAGTCCGCTGTCTCGAAAACAGACCAGCCAGCAGCTTAAAAGGAGCCCCGCGGCCCCAGTCCAGCAACACCAGAGTAGGCTAGTCTCCTTGGTCTCAAACAGTCACAGTGCCTACGGCAGAACAGCTGATCCATACAGCGCAGGTCAAGCGCAGAGGCAGAGCACAGACGCCACTTCCCAAGATGCAGAAGCATTCCAAAACTATGGAAAACGCAAAATAAACGATTGAAATAAAAAGGCCATCTATAACTGAACAGCTAAACTAAACAAATAAACAAGATAAATGGAAAAATAATGGCGAATAAAATAGTAAATAGTAACAAAGTCCACACGTAAGTGGGCAAATAATATTACGCCAGGAGAACTCATCAAATGATATGTAATCATTGCTAAAGCATTTATATCAACGCACACACACACACACACACACACACACACACTCTCTCTCTCTCTCTGTGTCACACGCACACACACCTCAGTGTAACATGGGACAGAGAGATCACCGCTGTCAAGCCAGACTTGTTATTCAGGAACAAGTGCTTCTGTGATGTCATAACTTGTCCTTCATTTTAGCAGGTTGACTTACTTCCTTACTGCCGGGTCTGCCGTCTGGCATGTAGGGCAGCAGCAAAGAATGTCCACTCCTGTGTATTCTGGGCCAGTCTTTCTAGAACCCCAAGTGTGATGCAGGGTCTTCAGCTTCCTCTCCACTGTCCTATGCCAGGAGTTCTTGGGTCAGACTATGTTACGTTTACCGCCTGGTGTCCAGTGAAGGGCAGTTCGGGTGACGTTGTCCTGCTCTCTACGGATTTCATGCCTTAGTTATTTCCACTGCGTTCTCATGAGGATAGTAGCCATGTTTTCTTGTTTACACAGGCTAAAAAGATGTTGGTTGGACATGGCCAGAATATTCTCAGTTTTTTCTGTAGGCTTTTGCAGTGAAAGGTTGAAAGTTGGTGGAGATCCCTTTCTGTCATAAACAGTTCTAAGGCCTCTTAAGGCCTCTCTAAACCTCATCCTAGTGTGCTGCAAGAATGAAATGAAAACCATAAATTACACCGTAGGAATAATGAACTCATGGATACGTACTTGGATACTTATGTGATGCTAATTGGAAAAAAAGGAAAAAAGATTCCCTGACAGTCAGCAAACTTCACTCTGATACAGATTTTAGGAGCAAATCTATTCAAATCCAGAGAGAGGATGTCACAAGGGGTATTGTAGGGTAGCCTGGCATAGCCCTCCGTAAGCTTCCGCTCAATTTTCCCTTCACCATTATGTCTGGGTCTGATCCCATTGAACTTGATTTCTCAGGATGCATTCCGACCGGGCCAATCAGAGAATGGGGGGGATGGGGGGAGGCGGGTGTTACAGTAATGATGACGTTGAGCATATGCGGCGCGTTGTAGTCTCTATAGCTGTCACGACCAAACGTTAGTGATTGGGTAAAATCAGGCCCAATCGTTTCAAACTTCAACAGAGTTCACTGTTCACAAAGAGTGGCAACAGCTCTGGGTGTTTGATAAGGATCACTATCACTGGTTTGCTAAATTAGACTCTGGCAAAGTCTATCTGTTAAAAACAGACCTGTCTTCTTGTTATTCCACCTTATGTCTTTTATGTTAATTATTCTTTATTGCTTTCTTTTTATTTTTTTATTTTTATCATTATTACTATTATTATTATTATTATTCCTCTTTGCTCATCTATGCTTTTATCTGCTATTACTGTTTGGTTTTTGTTTATGTAAAGCACATTGAATGACCTCTGTGTATGAAATGCGCTATATAAATAAACTTGACTTGACTTGACTGCTCCTGCCTGAAATCGATTCTGAATGGAGTAGGTCCCTCTGTACGATATTAGTATGAGGGGTTTGGTATGACCAGGCTAATTGTAGGGTGTTATTGGCATGTCCCTGGAATTAACTGCTTTCGATTAGCCTTGCTATCACCAGACCAAGATCAATCTTGGTCTGGGAAGTCTGCGCTGTATTTCTACTGCACAAGAGAGGCGATCAAAGGGCATAGTTCAAATGACTCTGTACGCCTGGATAGTCTTTCAGCCAATCAAACTAATAATCCGGGTGCACCAAGTGGATAAGCCAGGTTTACGATTGGTCCCCACAAATCTGGAACGGAGGCAGGAGAGATAATGTGCAGGTTTCCAGCCTGAGCTGCAGGGCGAAATCCAATCGCCAGCCTATCTGGCTGGGTTTACCCAGTCTAGCCTTTGATAGGGGGGCAGATGAAAAAACATGCCAACATTTTCCAGGCAATTCCAAAGGCCTGTCAGTGCCCCCCAATCAATTCATACTAAAGTACATCCTCAGCAGGGCCAAGGCTCTGAACTGAACTTGTGTGTTGCAAATTAACTGTGCTGCATGGCGTGTCTTCTGCCTACACCAACTTTACTCTCCACTGCTCAGGCTGAGTCACGCAGGTGAAAAGACGCAGCGGTCTGCCCACTGACGCGTCCACTGCCGCCACCTCCACACCGCAGGGATATGAAGGAAAAAATGACCCTTAATTTGACTTCATTTATGTGGCGCCTTTCTCAGACTCACTGTACAAAGTCAACTCAAATAGAGCACACACAGAGCAACAACACACGACAACACAAAAACAAACAAACAAACAAACAAACAAACATGTCTGTGTGCTGGTGGAAGATGAGAAGTGTTCCTGAATCAGAGAGGTCTTGAGATGAAAGGGGGACAGTCACGGAGGGTTTGAGGGAGGGAATTCCAGAGCTTATAGGGCTATGGCACTGAAAGACCTGCCACCCAGAGTAGAGAGTCTGGTTAGAGGATCTGATGGAGCGGGAAAGAGTGTAAGTGACCAGAAAGTCACAGAGGTAAGGTCCATGGAGGGCTTTGAAAGTGAGAAGTATAATTTTGAATTCGATTCGGGACAGAACTGGTAATCAGTGAAGCTGAGAAAGAATTGGGGTGATGTGAGCAGATCTCTTGGTATGAGTGAGTAGTTTGGCTGCGGAGTTCTGAACTTAATCTTTGAAGTGATTTAGTGGGGAGGCCAATGAATAGAGAGTTGCAATAACCTAGACGGGATGTAAGGAAAGAGTGAACCAGGGTTCGTGCATCCATGGTAGAAAAGAAGGGGCGAAGGCAGGCAATGTTCCGGAGGTGAAAGAATGCTTCTCAGTGAGGGATTTAATGTGTGGATTGAAACTGAGTGAGGGGTCAAGCAGTATGCCAAGGTTTGCTATATGCTAGCCGTTAATACATTACTAATCAGTGCTAAACAAGGTCTGTATTAACCATCACTATCGGGTATTTATGTTCTTGGTTGCTAATAGCAGCCTAGGAAATAATGGGGCCAGTACTGGTTCTTCAGAGCGATGCAATAGAAGAACCTTTTTTGGTGCTTCAAAGAACCATCGAGGCAACAGTAAGAACCATTAATGAACGGCATAAGGACATGCCATAGGCCTAGCCCATTATGATCTGAGGCTCTGAAGAACAATTTCCAATGTGAAGAACTTTTCGCCTGATGTAATGGTTCAACAGAGTTTTGACTCTCCATGGAACCATCCAGAAATGTAAAGAATCATACTGTAGGCACCTTTCATTTTTTTTTAAAGAGTGTAGCGTCTCCCTGATGGCAGTTTACATTACATTACATTTTGCTGACGCTTTTTAACCAAAGCAATTTACAACATAATAAAACATTTAAGCTTTTAAGAGCATTTCTACCAACAAATTAAAAACCACACTAAGTGCATCAATGAGTGTAACTTGCAATAAGTGCAAGTTTAATACATTCTGTGAAAAGGATATACTGAGTCAGACAACATTTTTTGGACTTATTGCCTCATCCATTCTTGTGTAAGAAAACTTCAACAAATTGTCCTTTTGAGAACTTTTTGATGGTCCCTTCATGCGAGGTCAGAAACCCTCGAGGGTGGAACTGGAATCTAAAAACTGACACAAAATGGTCTATATCTAAAAAGTGAGTCTTTTCAGCAGAATATCACTGGGTTGTATTTACTGCTGCCACTAAGTTCTTTCCGTCTACGACTCTGGTCTTCTGAGATCTTGTTTACAGTGCTTTTAGCTATAGACATTCACCTTCCAACAATTTTGGTGCAGAGCAATTTAGAATCCACTAACATACAGTAACCACTGCAGGAATTTGCTTTGTACTGTACTGTACTGTATGTGTCCCTTTGCCAGCAGCAGCGGAGGCTCCAAGCAACATGTTACTCACGTCCCGTCCGGGGAGAGAGGAAGTCTCTGCCCGCGCATGCTGTGAGATGATGATGTGCCCTGTCAAGAGTTGTGCTAAATTGTCGCACTCCGGCTGGTGTCCCGCTGGTTTATTTAACGTGCTGGCCGGACATGAGAGACAGTCAAATTGAGTTATGGCCCCGGCGAGGGACGGCATGGGACCTGTTTCGCCACAAGATCAGTGGGTGGCACCTGCCCAGCAGGGTGCCCTACTTCCATTAATCAGCACTATGATGTCTCCTACCACTGGATAAATGATTGATGGAGAGATGATTAAAAAGACCGTAATATCAAAGATGTGGGTTAATGATACAAGCAGTAAAATCAGAGTAATGCATATTTACTCAGAAAACCAAATATTTAGCTTTATCCCCTACTAGCTGTTGTCTAAGTTTTTCAGCGCACACATTATTAATTTGATATTGTGTGTATAGCTAGCTATACACCAAGTTAATGGTGTATGTATTAGATCTCGCCGTTTCCAATTTCCCATTTCTAGACGGGTGGCACAAACACTGAATTAATTGAGCCATCTGGTTTCAACAAGATATCGTGTGGAGAAATTGGAGGCAAAGACATGTTATCCAGTGAAACTGAGTGAAATCTATAGTAGTCTTTGCTTTCCATGCCAAGATTTGAAGAAGTTCCAGAAGTGTTATTCAGCCAAGTTCCTGGGTCATTCATGCAGTAACCCCCCCCCCCCCCCCCCCCCCAGTGTGCATGGCTGTAGTCAGCTGGTGACCTTGTGATGTGGATAGGTACCAACCCCTCCCCCCCCTCCCGTCCTCTCTCATCCTGTTCCCCCTGCCCATCAGAGATGGAGGGAAAGAATATTATGTTGCTATCAGGAAGGTGAATGACGCCTCCACAGTGTCCACAGATAGATAGATATTCTTTATTGCCACATAAGTTGGTTGGTCATTTTTGTTACAGTGGTAGCTCAATTCAGTTAAGAAGAAAAGAAAAGAGAAACAAAATAAATGAATAAATTGAAAAAAACCAACATCTTTAGAAATGGAAAGAAAGCTGGCAGAGAGGAAAAAGAGCCCCACTACCTACAGTATTTACAGTTTGCAAGCAAGGCATTTCTCAGTGACTCGTTCAACTTTAGTTCTATGCGAAATATAGAATGTCTGTACACTGTAGAATGATATTTTGTCAGGGTAACACTCTTCAGATAGTAGTAACAAAGATCCCTTCTCAACCGTCTCTGGTAGTAATGTGAATATGACTTCTATCTTCAACTTACTGTGAGATGTTTTCTTGTGTTTTCTTTTGTTGTCCACATGCCGCCTGTTATGTAATAGTGCTTATGTGTCTGATAAGCCTGGAGGATTTGTTTGTCCCCTTGTCATACCTCTGTTTATGTTTACAAACCCAAGAGATTTGTGATTTCAGAAAAAAAAACAAAATGATCTTATCCCCATGGCACTAAAAGTGTTTCAGGCTATTTGTCACACAACCTATTTTTGAACTCAAACATCTGAGGCATTGTAGGGGCACAACAGAAAGATATATCCTAATATTTCTGTTGAGATGGTGCACACAGAGACAGCTTTGTCTGAACAGAGAAGAACTGCCTGGCTTTGAAATGCTGATGAAATGACCTGATGACCGTGACAATATGACCTAAACATTTCCGTGCTCTGAGCACATAAATGATCTCCCCATGGCTGTGCATTCTCCACATATCCTTTGGTGTCATGCTGAGTTGAGATGATATTTCTCATTATGATTTAGGCAATCCTCCATCAACTCAATCTGTTACAAAAAAATTAAATATTGTCCTCTGTGAGTCCCAAGCCACAAGCGTAAGCCACAGCAATTCATCTAATCATGTTGACTGCATGCATGAAATGCATGCACTAATTAACCAAATGGTGAGTCTGCTCCACAAAATGTGCTCCAATACAAACTATAGAGGCCGGAAAAATTCCACACGATGGAGTGGAAACAATAATCCTCTTAGCAGTGTCCGATACAAATCAGGGACATATGGTAATCAAAATGAATCATTGGAGTAAGATGGATTTTCAGGAGCAGATATTTGTACAACCATTTTAAGTGGCTACAGATTCCATATTGTCAGTATTAATGACACTAGACTTCAGTATGCACTGTGTCTCATTTGGACTGAATCATTTATGAGAAAATTGTAAATAGCATTTCTTAATTAATTTATTACTGGTAGTGATCATTTACTTTATTAATGTTTACTTTTACTTTATTAGTATGATTATATTTTGTAATAAGGAGGACAAACTTAAGATTACCACTCCTCTTGACACAAAAGGGCATAAAGCAAATGATAGTGTTGAACATGACTTATTTGACAGTGATCACATGAAGGCAATAGCTAAATCAACTTGTTCCCCACCTCAAAAAACAGGTCTTATGTCAAAACATAAATATATATATATATGTGTGTGTAATTTGGTATTTGTGATGAAAGGTTAGGGATTAGGGTTAGGGATAGGGTTCATGTGTCATATCAGCGTCATGTGTTCATGACATTGATCCCAGGTGTTGGTGATGTGCAGAAACAACAGACTTTTTAGAGACCACACACTGGTCTGATAGGATGTTTTATTTATTTATTTATTTATTTATAAATTCAGACTGAACAACACGTTTTGCAGTTGGCTTCCTCAAGTTCACTCACTAGTGTAGTCTTATTGTGACACAGATTAGTCCTCTCTGTGTAATGTGGGAGTATACTGTACTTCACACATAGCCTCCAATGACGTCTCACACGACTGACACGGTCAGAAAAACCGTGGAACTCCTAAACTCGCATGCCACGCATCCTCCTATATTCAGTCACGTACTTAACAGAAACAAAACTCCACAAGCACCTAATTAAGCTACATATCATCTAGGGCCTAACAGTGCAATCATACTATAAAATGTTACACTAAATTACATCCTGATATCAAAATAAAATTACATTAATTTGATTAAACATCAGAATTCATAAACATAAAACATTTCAAATGAATTATTCCAAATCTTACTTTCAATAACAAAAGCTATATTTGGCGGCTACAAAATCAGTCATTCTATTACATGAACAAATTCATGAACACATAGGGTGATATGATCATTTATGTTTTCTTTTTAAGATGTTTAATGTCTATTGGTACTTTCGTCATAATACCATTGAGGGTTGAATAAATGATAACCATAACTGTAATGATATGAACATAAATGTGTGCATTGGTATAACAAATAAGTCCACATATTATAGACAAAGTGGGTGTGCAACATTTGCATGTCTGGTATACTTTCTGAGTAGGCTTTTGTGCGGTTATATTACCATGGCTCCATGTGTTCATGTAAACAATATCCAAACCAAATCAACCACACCCTAGACTTAACACTTTGTAACTAAACAAGTCAGTCTTTACTCCTTTCCACAGCCAGTGGCACCTATCCCTGCCCGACTGCCTTCACCACCTGCCCACCCCCCTCTGTCTCTCTGTCTCTCTCTCTCTCTCTCTCTCTCTGTCTGCACTGAATGCATCAGAGTAAAAACGTTAGAAGTCTCTTGCATGACGTCCAGGAATGGGCAACTAGCCATTTCTGATTTGAATGGCAAATCAGGAAAGATCAACTATGTCTCCTTCAAAGTATATTACCATGTCTTTCTCAAAGTGCATTTTGATTACGCCCTTGGGGTGAAGTGGTTTCACAAATGGCAATCACTGCCTGTTTGAGAGTAAGGCAATTAGTCAATAGAATGGCACTATTGTTTAGATTCTTATAAGCTGTATTATTAATTCTATGTAATTAAACATCAGGCCTTGAACTACACATCTGCACATAACTGTATACTTAATCACGAGCACTTCATAGAGAGATGCAATTATTCATTTTTAAATTAAAGAACACATTCCTCTGAAGACTGCTATTCCCCAATACATAGTTTATTCAGAGCACCTAACGAAGTTATCCATTTCACTGACATCTTCCTGAAAGATTGAAACAGACAAGAACTAGGAGAAACTAGATACCACTGCTGGTGGTATTTGAGGCCAAAGCTTTTGTCAGTGCTATTCTTTCTTTTACTTAAGAAAAGCGTTTGCTTAAAGCAGAGATATTAGGACTGGGCCTCCGACGCGAAACCAGGAGATTGCACCTGTCAATCAGGATGAAGATGGTGTGAAGAGGGTGGACAAAGTGAAGGTGTCATCTTTTCATAGCAAGAGACAACATCTGAAAAGACACATTTCAACAAAGACAGCTCCTTGTGTCTTGACCTGCTTTTCAGCTTGACACATAATGGTTACAGTGCTTGTAGTCCTCCCAGGCAAAGTGAGATATTCTGTCTAGAGGTGAACAAAGAAAGACAAGATGTTTGTCTTCAGGTTTTTCGCATATCTCTCATACTGTTCCTCTGATTGATTTTAAAAAAAAGAAATGCAAAAGAAATCGTTAAATATGTTGGTAAAAGAAGCACACGTTGGCTTTGCCGGTCTAGTCGCTGAGCAGGCTGACGGGCTGGGAGAAATATCCTGCTGTTATCCAATATACTGTAGGTCTTGTTGTGTCGCACTCTATTTGCCTAGAAAGGTTTTGTTCAATCTGTCACTGTGGAAAACATGGTGTGCTTTCTGCACAACACAGTTGCTGTGGTCGATGCTTTAACTGAAAGTAAGCATTGCCAGAATTAATGGATCAAAGATAATTGAGATGGACACACGATGGGAGAGGGTATTGGAAGGGATCTAAAAGAAGAGCCTTGCAGACATGCTGAAATTGCTATTGGTAGAATAGAGTCTTTACTTCACTTTATTCAGAAGATGCCTCTGTCCTTGGCTTTGATGGTGTTTAACTGTATGGTACACTTTTTGTAACACCTCCAATTATGTTTTGCCTTTTATTATCCCAGCCCAAGATCTACTTCAGATTTTCCTTTGTGTCTTCTTGTCTTGTGTTTTTGGAATATCCCATTTTCCTCGTCAATACCATGTATTGTCATAGACCTGCATATCTATTCATCCGGTTTGTAACAGGTTTAGCTCTCTATATTTAGATTCACTCATAGCAGGTATGTAGCTCTCTATAGATTCACTCATAGCAAGTGATAGGTTTGTAGTAACCTGGAGACCATGACTTTAATCGCAGAGAGTCTGGCCAAGATCCATTGGCAAACGTTTATTGATTAATGGACACTTGCCTGAAGTTTGAAATCATTGGAGTTCAATCACTAACGTTTGATAATGACTTATGTTAACCACAGGGAACACAACGATAATGATAGGCTTGAAACTTAAATCATAGCAGGTTTGTAGATCACTGTACTGAGATTCACTCATGTTAGCAGCTCTTTGTATTGCAAGTCTTTTGCTGGAGAGTATCTCATCAGTGTTGTTTAGCCACTCCCATGTGAGTGTTTGTCATGTCATGTTCACATGTTTTCGTCAGTCGTAGCTAAGCTCAGCTTATGTCATGTTCATGTGAGCTCTTGCCTTTGCTCTCTAGTTGTGTTCAGGTATTCTGCCTGTGGTGTTCCCATGGCCAATTAGGAGAGTCCTCCACAGTCGATACAGAAGCTTCGAGGAACAGGTTTTTAAGGCCTATATCAAGCTCCCTGCCAGAGCTTCTTATGGAGAGTCATCCACAATCAATACAGAAGCTTCGAGGAACAGCTTTTTAACCAATAGGCCTATGTCTTATAACGAGGGATCGAGCTCCCTGCCGGAGCTTCTGACGTTTAACAATGCCTCCCTGGAGAGGAAGTGGAAACAAGGCTGCTTTGAGAACTGCGCTGGGGAATGTGTGGTAAGTGAAAAATCACAACACAGCCATCAGGCCAGTGGCACACTGTCAAAATGTTTTTGTGTCCATGTCCACATCAACATTCTGAAGGCATCAGGGGGAGGATTTGTCAGAGTCAACAGATAACATGTCCCCCCCTTTCCTCCTTGTCATCTTTCTCGCTTCGCTGTGGAGTTTTTAGCCTGCGCGTAGTGCCTGGCAGACTTGTTTATATTTAGAGTGCTGTCACCTCGTCTCGCTGTGTCTGGCGGGGAAGAAGCCCGTAATCAATCGGATCGCGCCCTCTGCCATCCACCGTCACTCCCAGGAGGCCTTTGGGCCGTGGCGGACTG
>NC_085005.1:9943336-9950836 GCF_963854185.1 Sardina pilchardus | reverse complement strand
TATGGTAGATTAGAATTTTCTAGAATGTGGAGGAAGTGGGGCTTTCAATCATGCCCCTCCCGAACTATTGCTGAACTCAAGTTATGAATATTTGCCTATTTTTTTACAGCTGCTCATATAACAAGGAGATGAAAATGGATGAAGCCCACGTCACACGCACCATTAACAAAGTTGTTAATTAAAATGACTCATGTTGAAACAAGCAAAAAAAAAAAGACATGATGGTTGACTCTCTTTTCTTGACGTTGGAGGAGATCTCCCCTGAGATTCACTCTCTCGTTGCTGCTGACTTTGTAAGAAGCAGTGTAAGGACACATACTGCATCCCTGGCCAGAATTGCACGGGTGCAGGACCCAGTACAAGAGTATCCAAAAGAATAAGGGATGATCCGCACACCATGTGAACCCCATTCACAATTTGTTTTGTGTCATTTTGAGCCGTGCGGCTCTTCCTCAGACTTGACCACTGGACAAACCCCTGGCAGCCCTGAGGTCATGTTGCTATCCACACACACCGCATGCTCTCTTTTGTACACAGCCGAGTCCCATTCCCCTCCTCCGCTACGAGGCCAACAGCGCACGAGAAGTCAGAGGCGGGGGAGGGGGAGGGGGGTCTGGCCAGAGCTGCTGGCTGACTAAACATTTGGGCACTGAATGGGGAACTCACTGTCACCACACCAACTCCCGACTACTTGGGCGGGAGTCTCCCGTCACAGTTTTTCATGGTTGAACGCACTTTGCTTTGACACACATCAAGGCTTTTAGTCAGTCACATTAGTCACCAGAAGCCGCATCTGCAGTGTGAGTGCTTTCCGTTTTTTTTTCTTTTTTTTCTGAAACACTTCAGAAAGAAACCATCAAGCGCCTTTACCTCTAGAAGCCAGGAAGCCTTCAAAATCAAGCACAGTACTTTTTTTTTAAATTCCTGACTTAAAAATACTGCAATGCGGAATGTCACAAAAGGGGACTACAGAACCGGAAGCGATGTAGTGAGGTCACCATAACGGTACCACGAGGGCTTCACCTTCCCAGAGGGCCGAGCGCCTGGAGTCCAGTTTATGGTTTGAGGCGTGTCCAGTGTGTCCCCCCCCCACCCTCAGCTGGAGCCCCGAGGAGAAGACTGATGAGTTGCACACACCACACAGACACCCAGAAATGGGCTCTCTGAAGGAGCGTCACCTGGGTCCAGAGCATGGACAGCACGCCAACACTGAAGGACTTAGTGTCCTCTCTCCACCTTCACAGATGCACACACACACACACACACACACACACACAGAGAGAGAGAGAGAGAGAGAGAGAGAGAGAGAGAATGAGAAAGAAAGTGGAACAAGTTAATGCATCTTGTGAAACTGAGGTGGACTATTTCACCGAGGTGCTAAAAGGGATGTGCATGTATTCTGACCTTGGTACAAAAGGATATGACAAAGCCTCCCCAATCTATTCAGCGGCTATGTGCAATGGCAGCCGTGCCTCTGCACTTACTGTATGTCTCATCCTCGGCATGATTCATCCTCCTAGTCATCCATCCACTACAGCAGAACACTGCTTTTTTTTTAAATGCACAAAAATCATCATCTGTCCTCTTTGAGGTGAGAGCATTTAATCACATTCAAGGGAAAGTCTAACTAGAAATGCACTTCATTGAAATATCCCTCTTCCTTGCAGAAGAGCACTTCATATCCTTTTGAGAAAATGCCTTTGCACGCACACACACACACTCACCTGCAGTCAGCCATACATAATATCACCCTCAACATTATTATTAGTGGCTATTCCCTCCGACTCCAGCAACGCTTCATTGCTAGCTCACTCTTCCCAGTTTCGATGACAACCTGTGTGTGACTCCGCTCGACGCTCGTGTCTTGGCAGCGGAAGGCACAGCCAGGGGCAGAGGAGCTCTCACCTTGCTAAATGACAGCAGTGACTCAGCAAGAATGTAAATGAGGCCGGTCCATCTGCCAGGCGCCAAGCGACGACGACGTGCGCGCCGCTGACCAAAGAAACTCGAGAGCGAGTTCAGATAAGCGCTTGGTTATGCCTTGACCGTGACAAACGGGGGCCCGTGTATCAGGTATGGACCTGCATTTCCACCTCCGTTTCCAGGGAGACGTGTCTTCCTGGTGAGAGGTGGGTGGGGGGAGGGGGGGGGGTCGTAGCTTGTGAAGTTCAGAGTAAGAGGAGCAGTCATTGGCTCGTAGTTTGTGAAGTTCAGAGTAAGTGGAAGCTGGGAGATATTGGTGGATTGTGTGCTACTGACCTTACTGCAATCCTCAAGGACATTTTAGGCAAGGAACTCGGCAGCGATATCCCCTAGCATGATGGAAGAGGGGGAGGAGAGAGGAGACATACCTGTATAAATGAAACATAACACCCTTGAATGTTCTCCGAGGGTTGAAGTTGAGGAGGCCATATTAGTTATTACTGTAATGGTTCACAGGGGCACAGGCCTTATATATACTATCGGAGGGTGCCAGAATTATTGTCTGTCATAGGGCTCAAATTTTCAAGCAGCGGCCCAGATGGCACATGTGCACTTGAGCCAAAGTCCTTTTAGGCAAGTCCCTCCACTTGGCAGCCATATTGCAATGCTTTTTGGGAACTTATTGGGCATCTCTTCAGGCAGAAATGTGAATGCTCAAGGGTTCAAGACACCAACCCTGCTGCAGCGGCGAGATCAAGACACGTGATTGGCACAATGTATTCACATGTCAACTGCAGGGATGTGATATGTGTAAACAACATATCTCCGTAACAAACTAATCCCGTGTATTTCTGTGGAGGGTTTTTTGAGTGCTGTGTCTCATTAGAAAGTCTCCCCTTGAACTGTCTGTGCGCTCAAAGGTTTAGAGATGTGAAATATTCAGGAAGGAAGCCTGATAAAGGCTAAAGAATGAGAGAAGGGGGAGATGAGAAAGAGATTTATTCAAAAGATCATTCCAGAAACGAGCAGCAGAGAGCCATCTACTCCGCTGACAGGTTTTGTTTTTGTTTATGTTTGTGCTTGTTTGGAACGGGTAACTGCTAATCGATGTTGATAAGAAAACAAATATCACAGTCTTTGCAATAATGAGATGGTAAAGTCTTTGAGGACCAACGCGTATAATGGTAATTTGAGAATACCGAATAGATGCAAGTCATTTTTGATGGTTTTTGGATCAGCTCCTAATGTTCCTTCTCAGCTGACTGTAAATACAATATGTCAATAGCAATAGGGTTTGGGAGGGAAGGAGACATTAATCATGCCACTGATTAACCGTGCAGACATCCCGTTCCCTCGGCTGGGGTGAATCCAGGACAAAACAAATCATTGTGCCGACGGTGAGGCAGACACTCGTCTTTTTTTATCTGTCCCTTTCAATTTCGTTTCTGCCACTGACCTTCACTGACACTCTCGTTAGACTGTCAAAACTAATTAGTTTTCTTGACATACTAACAAATTTGCCAACAGTGGGGCTTTATCTCTGGGTTTTTTTCTGAAGAAGACTGCCCTGTTTGTTTCATCACCACTGCAGCTTGTTGCATGGCTACAGTGGATAAAACAAGAGGCTGCTAATTACCGTGTCATTTAAACCTATATGGTCACAATCTATTTAATCAATGAGCCAGACGAAAGTTTGAAAGAAAGCCACTCTGCTGTAACATCGGTTATTTTTGTCTCCGCACAAAGGTGGGCGTGTTACAGCACACGTTTTCCTGTGAATGAGCCCCATCAGGTGCAACACCTGGGCTTTTTCAGCAGCAGGGTCTGTATTTCCGATGGTGTGATTGCAGAGGTCATAGGTCACTGATGGAAAGCCTTGTCGAGAGCGGCCGGAGCATTTTGACCTGCGGAGCTATAAGCCGCAGTGTGGGCGCCGCACCTGTTCGTGGCACCAGGTATTTATCTCGCCCGCTTTTCCCCTTCCCAGCGGCAAACAATTATCCCTGGAGGAGGCTGCGGCGTGACCAACTGGTTTAGGGTAAAAAAAAAGCAATTAACTTCGGAGGGCAAACAGGTAAAAAAAATGGGTTCCCACTTCACATTTTGGCCCACAGAAGTACCAACTGGCTATCGCACACAGAAGCCCCTTTCCCGATACCCGCTTCCATTTTCGGTCTTATCACTGCAGGCCAAAGTGAAGGAAACATCAGTCTCGACTGTCGACTGATCTGACAGGCCGATCTCTGTCTCCTTGTCTCTTCCTCTCACTCCTGTTCTCGGTGTGCATGTCGAGCATGACAGATCTGCATTTATTCGCCAGACAAATGCATTTGAATCCATTTATGAAGCAACGGAGAGCTGTGACTCTCAGCCTTGAACACCCAACACACACACACACACACACACACACACACACACACACACACACACACAGACATACTCAGAGTGATACAGCAGGTTACAAAGAGAGGGAGAGGGAGAGCGAGAGAGGGGTGGTGTTGTCTTTCAGAGCACTCAAGAGCTTCAACTCATTCATTAATTAATTTTATTCTTTCTGAAGTAATCATATTGATGGAACTGATGCTAAACTTCCTATGAAGTCGCATGTTGCTTTTACGTAATTACACAACAAATCAGTGAGACACACTGAAAATGTGCTAACCAATCCATTTACTTTTCATATCACAGCAAAATGAAATACTGCATGTTTGCTGTGATTCATGTGTTTTGCGGGTAGTACCGTAATATGCATATAATGACCACTTACTGAGCAGAAACAGAGACATTTTCTCCACTTTCTTCATTTGTGGTATGCAGGAAATGTATGAAAAGACAACAGCAGACACTTGCACTGACAGTCCGGTGTTTTATTACTCTAGTCTAGCTTACATGAAATCATGCCAAATAACGTTGAATATCAATCATCCTGTACTACAGAGGCAGTGTGCACTGCACTGCCAACAAAAAAAACATGAATGAATCAAATCCCCCTCAGATGAATGGGCAAATGAAAGATGAATCACTATTTTCTCAGAAAGACTTGGACTTACAGTTAGTCCTTTGTTTGATCAGAAGACATATTAGTTTGTGTAGGCTATCTACTTTGTGTTAGACTGCACAGTGGTCTGGGAAATGCCATAACACAGACAGTGGATTTAAGTCTTTTGTCAGTCCTGCTGCGCATTGCTAGGGGCAACGGATTATTTCGGTCAGCGCTCCAGGCTCTCCTCGCATTTTGGGGGAGATAGTGTTGTTTAAACTGCAACAAGAAATGAATGGACCTTGTGGTAAAATGATTAACTGTTTGCGATGATCAGACTGAATTTGTTGCAATTAAACAACAAAAATTAGAAAGCAAGAAAGAGAGAAACAAAAAGCCATGTTTGCTTTCTCTACAATTTCCACAATGAATGTGAAGCCAGTTGCTTGTTCATGTTTCAGACAGTGCCAGTAAAAATGAGAGTGCCGTCTCAGGAAAATGTATAAATAAATGAGCAAATCAACCATGACACCAAATATGGTTTCATCAGCTCATGCCTAATTTGGCCATCTTTCTACCATCTGGTGGTGAGCAGAGCAGTCAGTGAGAAAGCATATCGTCAGAAGGTGATGGAGGGGAGTCTAGAGAATGATGATAGACTTTCTCCCAGTGCTTTCATAAGGGGGTCTAAATTGCCCTGGCTCTTGCCAATTTTCTGCCTCAAGATGCGGCACCTCACAACTGACCTGCAAAAGCTAGTTAAGACAGCTGCGCACACGCACACACACACACACACACACACACACACACACACACACACACACACACACACACACACACACACATACACATAGAAAATCACAATGACAACATCCGCAAATAGACTTTTACACCAGCAGAATATTGAGAAGTACATGCCCCCTTATCCCAGTGCTACCACGATCTCCATTATAGTCCAGTGTAAAAAAAATGTTATTTTCTTCCTGGATTGATAGGGATTGAGGTCTCAGCTGTCAGAGCCTGATAACTCTACTTACTACTTCTGGCACTCTCTCCACTTAAACCCCCCCCCCCCCCCCCCCCCCACACACACACACACACACACACTCCACAACCACTCCAACACCCCATCCACCCTCCCGACACACCTACTCCCCAACCCCCGAACTTCACTCTCTGGACAGCTTCATTAATCAGGGAGGCGGCTCACTTGGTCCTCAGCCAGGCTTCCAGAGAGGGGACGACTCGACCGTAGGGCTGACATAGGCCTGGTGGCTACAGCCAATGGCCCCTGTAGTGTGGATGTGGAGAGGGCCAGCTCGACCACTCTGCCGGGCTTAAGTGCTTTTCGCTGTTTCCCCTATCTACCTCTCCATCTGAAGAGAGCCAGGCACTTGCGGGAATGGAGTGGGCTTTTTTTAGGGTTTTTTTTTTCATTCATTCAACTAAACACCGTAATAATGTGGAAGTGATTCAGCATGTCAAACATGTCAGAGCGCCAACTGTGAGACAAGTCTGTAAACAGTGAAAGCATTTCCCGTTGTAATAGCTACCGAGCTGCTGAGCAACTGTGGAAATAGCAGGTAAATGATATTCCACATTTCCTCGACAACACAGGCACAGAACAGCAGGAGAAATGGAAGAATGGCATATTTTGCTTGTAGAAATGGAAGAATTGCATATTGCACCACATGTCCCCATAAACCTACTATTTCCAGTATTTGTGTGGGGGTGTAGTTAACACATATAGCACTGTTCTCACAGCCGTCCCCATGTCATTTCCGACCGACCACCACCGGACATCTCTTGAATGGGTGTCCAGAGGCAAATCCACAAGCACTCCAGTGTTTTACGGTGTCATCCAATGTCACACGACGTAGATTGATCCTGACAGCCCGTGTCCCCGGCGGGGCTGTTTGCGGAGTGGCCGCTCGCTCGGCACTTAGCTGACTCAGCACCGGGTCAGGTCGCCACCATGAGATTTATGACTTCTGATCCTCTCCGCGAACCGTCCGTCGTCTCTCTCTTAACGGCGTTCGCCCCGTGCGTCGTCCCTGCGCGCTGTCACACGCTCGTCACCGCCGCCTCCGCCGCCGCTGGGCGCTTTCTACGACCCCGAGGGGGCCGTTCATCTCGCTCGGTGCTTAACACCTGCAGGAGAGCATTAATCAAGCCTGGGTAGTCTCTGTAATAATCTACAGTAGGTGCACATGAATGCAGCAGGGCTCGGCATTAATGGTTGCCTGGTTGCCCCTGGTTACCAAACTGTTTCAAATGGCAATCAGATTTGGCGACCAAAACCTCATGCCAGTTTGCCAAGCTGGCAACCACTTTGAATCACTTTTAAAAGTTATCGTCTAGCCCCAGACTGCAGACAGGCCTTTGGGTCACAATAAAGCTGAGAGGTGAACAAGAGGCTTGGAACATCTAGCCTGGTCCTAGTTTGGCCACTTTCCATTGCCAAGCGTTAACTTCCTGGAAGGCGGATACTGGTCTTGACGTACAGTATGTCAAGCACATGACCTCAACGTCATCATTCTCAGCTACTCCCTCTGTAAAGTGTGTCCGGAAAAAACCTGTGAATATACCGCAGACCC